>NC_135735.1:48115000-48415000 GCF_041903045.1 Epinephelus lanceolatus | reverse complement strand
TGCATGTAAATGTACTGACTTAGGCCTCTAGTTTCCCGGCACGGTGCAGGGTGGCGCAGGGTGTCGAACCCCGCGCAGAGCTAGTTTCAAGCAGCGCAACCCGAGGCGCACTCAGTTTGGTAGTTTGGTAGACCAAGGTGCGCTGAGATGGGTGTGGCGGCGCAGCAGGGGGAGGTGTCGACAGATCCAGCTTGGCGCAGTGACAGTTTCGTGCCAAAAGGCTTCGCCGAAGGTGCGCTAAAAGCTCGCCAGCTGAAACCAGGTCTACTGTCAGCGCAGGCGGAGCGCAGCCGGTGTAGCGGAAGTTTGGCTGACCGGCAGACAATGCGCACACATCACCAAAACCTCACAGGCAGGTTTCCAGAATATCAGGCACATTAACAATACAATAAATACCCAAAAAACCACTATTCAATGCAACTATCTGCAATCAGCACATAAATGTATCTCTATATCGACTGTCCCGTCACATCTGATGTCAGATCAAAGGGGATTGGCACCGTTTGGCACGCGTAATGGAAACCCAACCTGATTTGTTTAACACAGTTGCAAACTAATGAGTTCACATCCCTCTCAGCCAACCGCAAACAGCCACAGCATCAGATAAGGAGTATATATTCAGCATCTGTCTGCTGCTCTCTTCTGCCATGGCGAATTGAGTAACTCTCATTACACCTTTGCGCGGCGCATTTAAGGGCGAGGAGGGGGGCTCATTTGATTGGTGTGATGTGAATCGGCAGTGTAAAACCCGCTCCACGCCTTCTCTCCTCCCTCTTTCCGACTTGCGCAGGTAGGAGGGACGGAGGTGGGAAAGAGGAGTAGCTGCGCCAGCGCGCATGGTGTGCCAAACTTGCAAAATCCGCCTGGCCACACCCAGTTGGCAGGTGCGCTGTGCCTCCACCTCGCCTGGTCTGCGAAACTAGAGGCCTTAGTCTTCCTTCCCACAGTGCTCAGTCAATTGGCAAGGAGTCAACTTTTAGAACATGGATGAAGGAGCTGTAGAAGAACGTTCATGTTAAATTATGTTTCATTTAACAAATAGTTGTCCAAAAACGAATTAGGCTGTAAAAATTCGATGCTTTCACAGCCAGTTGCAGTCTTTGTGGGCAATTGTTTCTCCAGTTAGATCTGTGACAGAATCTTTGTGTTAGTGTGAAATACTGTCAGCCCATGATTAGTAAAATTCAACATGTCTGTTTCCTTGCAGGTAAAGGATGTGGTGGGCTATGACACACTGGGTCACTGTTTCTTCACGGAGGATGGTCCAGAAGAGAGGAACACATTTGACCACTGTTTGGGTATGATGGTGCGAGCCGGGACCCTGCTGCCTTCAGACAGGGACAGCAAAATGTGCCGTAACATCACTGAAGGAGCCTACCCAGGATATGTTGCCAACCCGCGGCAAGACTGCAGGTTAGATGCATGCACTCTTTAACCTCTTCAATCCCATAGAGGATCTCCAATCTCACAGATGGAGATCACAAAATTTTTATCAGGATATGATGTCCTGATATCCTGATGAAAACTTGTATAGACAGTCCTTCTTCTTTTTTATACATCTTTTTCTCTCTTTTTTTTTTAAACATTGAAGCCTCTTAAATGACATCTAAACATTGCCGTTCAGATAAGGCAAGTGTAAAGTAAAACTCCTGTTAACCCAAATAAAATTTTGTTACCTTTGATCTTACAGTTCCCGTGGAAGCACACAAGAAAATCAGTGATGTTCAAGGCAAAACAAATCTGTATTTTTAGCACCTAAACATGTTTTAGTTTGGAGATGCAAAGTAGATATGTGCAGTAACATAGAACTACTGATACAATTCCAGCTGGTCAATACAAACTTTAAACTGACTTCAACTCAGTGCAGACTTGTGTAAAAAGTGTCCATCTGGTGATTAAAGTGTTTTTATCCTGATGTCTGAACTGCAGTGCTACTTAGTTAACCTTTTTTCTCTTTTTCTTCTAACTTTTCTCAACTTGTACAGTGATGTTGATAGGTTGTCAATGTTGTGAGTCTCCAAGATCCACAAGTGGTCATTTGAATGGACCCCAGGGAAATTGAGCGGGTGTTAAACTCAAATAAAATCACAAATCTGAAAACCTTATTTGCAAAACCATAGACTATGTATGTATTTTTATATACATGCTACGTACAAAACGTTATACAAAAGTCTTGTCTTGAGTTGCTTGGAGAGAGCACCGAAATCATCTATCCATTATCAAGTCAATCAAATGTGAGGGGGTGGTATGTGATAATCCATGCCATTTTCATCAACTTTTCCAGGGCTGGGTCACAAGGGCAGCAAGCTGAGCAAAGTGCTCCGGACGTCCCTCTCCCTAGCAACGCTTTCTAGCTCCTCTTGGGGGGTCTTGAGGCGTTCCCAGGGAAGATGAGAAATATAATCACTCCTGGTATTCTGGGTCTCCTCAGGGGTCTCCTACTAGTTGGACGTGCCCGGAATTTGGAACGGGAGGTGCTCAAGAGGGTCCTGATTAGATACCCAAACCATTTCAACCACCTCAGCAGCTCTACTCCAAGCTCCCCCCGTATGTCTGACCTCCTCACCCTATGTCTAAGGCTGAGCCCAGATACACTCAAGGGGAAACGCATTTCAGCCACTTGTATCCGCAATCTTATTCTTTTGGTCACTACGTAAAGCTCACGACCATAGATGAGGGTTGGAACATAGATGGACCAGTAAATCGAAAGTTTTCCCTTCCTGCTCAGCTACCTCTTCACCACAACATTCCGGTGCAGCGCCCACATCAATGCAGATGTCAATCTGCCTATCCACCTCACACTCCATTTTACCCTCACTTATGAACAAGACCCGAGATACTTTCTCCGAACCCAGAGGGGGCAATCTGCCATTTTCTGGCAGAGTGCCATGGCCTCAGATTTGGAGGTGCTGATTCTCATCCCAACCGCTTCACACTCAGTTGCAAACCATCCTAGTGCATGCCGGAGGTCACGGTGTGATGAAGCCAACAAAACCACATCATCTGCAAAGGGCAGAGATGCAATTCTGAGGTCCCCACACCAGACCCCTTCCTCCACCTGGCAGCACCTCAAGGTCCTGTTCATGAACATCTGTTAGTAGAGATGTTTTCCCCCTGCATTCCTCACTTTGAGAGAGGGGCATGTTATGTAAAGAATAAAGATGCACCTCAGAATATAAAGCAGTTAAATACAGATCACATGACTTCTTTTTTTATCTCACCCCACTGCCTCTGCTTTCAGCTGCAGAGTATAACTGCTAAGGCTAGGAGTGCATAATGACGCTGGCTTTCACTGACATGGAGTCATCCACCTGCTCTCCAACATGAGGGAGGGATTTGGGGAAGTTTTTTCTACCTTTTTTTAATTTTCTCCCTTCCTCTCCTAATTCATTCAATTACTTACCTAGTAACACACAATGCAATATACTCCTAATGAGGCTTTTTTTCCCAATTTGTCTGGATCATTGTATTCTGTAATGGTTTCCAAATCCCATTGTATTTATTACTGTGGTTTAAAAATTCCAATTTAATCAAACATGATTGCACTAACAACATTCCCCGCCTGTAAGATTTATGACAATTAATTTCCACTTAGCTTTTCTTACTCCCTCGTGGCACTTTCTGTCTCTTCCTCCATCACTGTTTGTTGCACTAATGTATTTAGTATAACAATAAATTTTAGTCAGATTTGCCAGGAAGAGAAGACATGTAGGCTGCGTGAGGAGAATAAAACTGCCAGTTAATCTTAACCAGATGAATGTGCTAGGTCTAAATGCTTTGCATATTTAGTGAGTGGATAACAGACTCATATTCATAGGCCAAGTGGAAACACCACATAAACATTTACGTGTGTGTGTGTGTGTGTGTGTGTGTTTGGCTTGTATTGCTACCTTTGTGAGGACCAGTTTCAGTTTTAAACCATCATAGTGAGGATAATTCTACACTGTGACAACAATTTGTCTGCTCCTCATACTTAAAAAGACTCTTTAAAGGTATAGTGTTTAAATTCTTATTTAAAAGGACAGGTTCACAAATTTGTAAGTCTGTCTTAGAACAGACAGTAGCTTTGTTGCAGTCAAGAAATTTCCTGTGCAGCAATTTAAAGGGAGGCTCAACAGCAATATGCATTATTACTGCCATTTTTTGTTGCTTTTGCAAATTCGTTAATTTATCCTGATTTTAGTGTTTTGTAAATAAGCTTTTTTGTTAGGCTGTAATTAATTGTATTGTTGCTTTTATGACAAAGATGACACAGTTCTAAAACAAATTAAATTATTGTTAATTGTTAAATGCAGAACGCAGAGGGGCAATGAGACAAAATGAGAGGCGCAGCCCAGAAGCTCGTCATGCTGCTGGCATTTGTAGCACAAGGTAAATTCGCAGCACTCCCACAAAAAAAAACAAAAAAAAACATGAACACAGCTGTTGTGGCGGTTGCTTGATATCCCCTGTGCCTGACTTGTCAATGGCACAGTATTGCAGTACTGTGGTTACCGCGTCAGCCCTAACAGCCAGAAGCAACACTTGGCTTGGCTTGGTAAGCTCAGTGTTGTCAGTTCAAGTCCCTGTATGGACTAAGTATGGAGTGTGGACTGGCAGCTTGAAGGTGCCAGTTCAACTCCTTGGCAGGGGCCCTTGACCAAGGCATGGGATTCTCAAATTATACCAAGTGCTCTGAATTATGGCTGACCCAGAGTAATGGCATATGTGTGTATTTTGTGTAAAGAGGAGTGAGGCAAAAAAGTCGTATTTTAGCCGCCAGTTGCATTTTTGTTGATTTACAAAAAAAGACAATAAATTAAAAATTGAATTAAACAATTGGCTATTTGGCTTTGGCAATCACATGGTTAAGATACATTATTTTTAGTACAAAAGTCTCTTTTGGACCCTATTTTTAGACAGTGCAACAACCACTGCATGCAGTGCTCTGACAGTTTAGTATATTCCTAATGTTGAAATTCGGTGTGGTATTTTGGTGCCCGAGACAGAACACACAGTACACATGTAGGAGGAGAGGCACCAACAGATGGGAGGTTCATTTAACCCTATGGGCCCGAACGACGCATAGTGCATCCAAATTCACACCTGTTCTTCTCTATTGATTTTCTGCGCGACCATGCGTCATAGCGAGAAGCCACGCATATCACTTGAAACAGCGGAATTGTAGCTTTCTGACAAGGCCAAGCACTTGTCGGTAGTCCAATGTTTTCACAGCGAAAAAAAATGATAAACTTACACTAAAATTATGTATAACAGAGCTTTCATACAGCTTTGCACACACATTACTCTTGGATGGATTATTCGAGAACGCAGGGTCACACAGAAATGCCACATATATCACATGAAAGGGCAGGAGCAGAGCTTTCCAGGGATACCACACACATCATTGTGCTGTCATCCCATCACACTATAAATCCAGATTAATTGTCTACAAAATAAAAACCTGACGAATTTCTTTACAACCCATTATACAGATCTTGTTATCAGTCACTTCATATAGTGAGGAATATCGTATCTTACCACGTCTTAGGCTTGCGTGTGTTTCTCCCTGTCTATCCACACTTGTAGTCCGGCTTTCAAGATGCAAACATCTCCATATTGTCCAGTTGACACTCCATCAAACTTTGTATGACAAGACCAGCCACTTCACCTTTGCGCACCCAGACAACTGTAGCCTAATTATGCATGCTGACAGGGCCTAGTCACCATATACATTGAGGGGGACATGTGTCCCCCCCAGTGCCCAAAATGTCCCCCCAATATATAGCTGAAACTGAAAAACAACAACAAACTTTGTTTACTGCAAACAAAGTGGCAAATATTATCTTGGAGGACATCATTGCACTTGGTTGACTATTTTTCTATGATCTTAGATGTAAATATTGCATGGTTTTTTTTTCAGATAAAACACATTTTTGACTTGTGAATGAGTCAATGGAATTTCTTGCAATAATGAAAAAATACTGGCAATCATGTCCGCCTGGCACAAACCACATGTTTTGGACAACTGTGAAGTGACAGAATGTCCCAACATCATGGTTCTTATATTGCCAGATTCCAGAGAGTCTCCCCTCTTCATATATGGCAGAATATGTCATTTTGCAACTTGCTATGGTGAGATACATGTAAAAATGTAAGAATTTAGTCACACATATTTGTTTTTTTCATTGATATAAAAATTAATATAAAGTACAGGCACATAGAAGGACATGGAATGATGGCAAATCTGGATAGCCCAGATTGTCCTGAAAAAAAAAAAGATATAGCATGTGTATGTAGCCTTTATAATGACTGTGATATGAGCTTAAAAGTAAAGGCAGTAAAAATACCCCAGAAAGGCCTAGGGCCCATAGGGTTAAGACTCTGGCTGCATATTTATGGTGCTTTGTTCACATCATGCCACTCTGCATTATCCACAATGCAATGTGTATTAGGTATGCAACCGAGTGTGAAGCGATCGGGATGAGAGTCAGCACCTCCAAGTCTGAGGCCATGGTTCTCTGCTGGTAAATGATGGACTGTCTCCTCTGGGTTGGGAGAGCATTATAGCCCCAGACAAAGGAGTTCAAGAATCCTAAGGCCTTGTTCGTGAATGAGGGTAAAATAGAGTGTGAGATGGATAGGCAGTTTGGTGCAGCTTCAGTAGTCATGTGAGTGTTGAGCCAGACCATTGTGATGAGGAGGGAACTGAGCCAGAAGGCAAAGCTCTTGATTTATTGGTCCATTGCCATCCCTTGCCTATGGTCATGAGCTTTGGGTATTGACCAAAAGGATGAGATTGTGGATACAAGCAGCCTCTGGAGTTTTCTTAGTAGGGTGGCTGGGCTCAGCCTTAAAGAATGTTTGTGGAGCTCAGACATTTGGAGAAAGCTTGTAATAGAGCCGCTGTCTCTTTGTGTCGAAAGGGGCCAGTTGAGGTGGTTCAGCCATCTCAATTCAATTCAATTCAATTTTATTTATAAAGCCCAATATCACAAATCACAATTTGCCTCACAGGGCTTTACAGCATACGACATCCCTCTGTCCTTAAGACCCTCACAGCGGATAAGGAAAAACTCCCCAAAAAAAAAAAACCCTTTAACGGGGGGAAAAAAAACGGTAGAAACCTCAGGAAGAGCAACTGAGGAGGGATCCCTCTTCCAGGACGGACAGACGTGCAATAGATGTCGTACAGAACAGATCAGCATAATAAATTAACAGTAATCCATATGACACAATGAGACAGAGAGAGAGAGAGAGAGAGAGAGAGAGAGAGAGAGAGAGATGCAGGTAATGACAGTAGCTTACAACAACATTAATGAAAGTAATAATATTATAGTTATAGTTCTGGCTACTGTGGTACAATATGTTGAAAGTATGTATTAATATCAGACAGCATACTTGTGTGACAATAGTCATATGTTTATAATAACAGTAGAAGTATGACTAATGACTAATGATGGCAGCAGCAGCAGGAGGCATCTGGCAGGACCACGGCAGCAGCACAACCACACTGATCAGGATTCCTCCTAGGTGCCTCCCGTTAGGGGTGTTCTGGGCATATCCAACTGGTAGGAGGCCCCAGGGTAGACCTGGAACACCTCAGGAACCCCCCAGGAGGAGCTGGAAATTGCTGCTGAGGAGAGGGTGGTCTGGAGTACCTTGGTCAGCCTGCTGCCCCTGCAACCTGGCCCCAGATATCAATGAAAATAGAGGAATGGATGGATGGATAATTGTGAGATGCCTTTTTTTGCCTATTCTTTTCTTGGCCTGCCTCCATATCACATGACTGCCAAATGTATGTCTGAAACCCCCCCAAAAAACAAAAAGCATTCAAACATTCATTTTATTGTTTATTGTTTGTAAACAATGCAATGTTTTAAGATAGCTTTGGCATTAAAAAGTTTTGATAACATTTCTAGCAAGAAATGTGCATTTTATTTTTATAGTCTTTGTTCTTTGGTCTTACTTGAAAATTTTTGGAATGCAACATTTGCTATGGTGGTTGCTATGGATGCTACTAAACCCATGTACCATGCACATTGTTCAGATCATTGTCTCTGCATTTTGTCACCACATTTTTCAGCACAAAAACATGAAAAGTATCCTTGAGGTTACTATCTGCATACTTTAAGCTACAGAAACCATTCAAATGTCAAAACATCATGGTCTTTAAAGACAATTATGCTTGAATTCAATGCATTTTTTATCTCAGCCTTTTCTAGTTAATAACAGCCTTTAACAGTATTACAGTTTAGTTTCCAGCTTTTCTAGCTATGTATTCCAGCTCTTAGCTTCTTTAAGTAATGCAGTTTGGCTTCTAGTTCCTCCAGTTTTAAATTTTTCAGCAGTGCAGTCAATACATTTGAGCTTTCATATGTTTCAGGCAATTTGTTTCATATTTCTGCAATTTCAGCAGTGCTACTGGATTAATTTTAGCTGTCCACATTCACATGTGTTTTCTGCAAGAAGTGCATTTTTAGTTATATAATTCTATAGTATTTTTTTTTTTTTTTGAATGATATGATCTTGCCCACCCCAAATTGAAAACTGCTGTGAAATTTAGTAAAAAATAAACAAACAAAAAACATCTCTGGTCACTAGAAGAACCTGTGCAATGGACACATTTCATTGTCTAATACTTTAATAGAGTTTAATCAGTCTGGGAGTGAGCGATGCAGAGTCTTGCATGGGAATGACAGAACAATCTGACAGCAAGAGTCTGTAAAGCTGGAGTATATACTGGCAGGGTGTTATCAGAAACAGGTGAACTGAGTTGCTTTGATAAGGTGGGCATGGTGGATGAGAAGGAGCAGGAAAATGTGTGGACAGGCGATAGGCTGGCAGGTAGGTGTGGTAGAGAAGCAGCTGGGTGTCTTTAGGTTAATGCAAGTAAAGTTACCATGGTTTGCTTTAGGCAAAAGAAAAGGGCAAGGTTGTACCTTAAAATGACTTAAAGGTTACACAGCTGTGGCTTAGAAATATGGCAAGTTGTCCACTACTCTGAAGATCAGCAGTTCAATCCCTAGCTCCTTCAGTCTGCATGTTGAAGTCCTCATGAGCAAGATAGTGAATCCCAAATTGCTCCAGATGGCCATTCCATTGGTGTGTGAGTGCATGAAAAAAAAAAAAACTGAGTAGGAATAGGTGGCACAATGTATGGTAGCCTCATCCACCAGTGTATGAATGTGTGTGTGAGTGAAGGCGACTCAAAGAGTAAAAAGCACTTTGAGTGGTCAGATGACTAAAAAGGCGCTATACAAGTGCAGGTCTATTTACCATCCATCCATTCCCGGGAAAAGACCTGTGTTCTGTGACCCATCCACTGCCCCTGCCTAACTCCTTACTCATTCGGGACCACTTTTTTATGTACTCCCATCAGTGCATTGGCTACATGATTGCAGCCCTCTAAAATATGTGTGTTATGCACAAATAACTGGTTCATGATTACTGGGGATATGTAGGAATTTGGTTGCACTACTTTTCTAGGAAATTGTATGAACAGTGCATGAGAACAGCCTGACTGGGAAGAGCTCAAAGGTCAAGGACACCAGAAACCATCATTGATTAAAGGCAGAAATTGGCATTGAAAATATAAAACCAGCTGTTTTCCTGGGATCAAAATTCCCTAATTAGGTCACATGATGACAACTGATAATGAAGACAGTGAGATGTAATTGAAAACCTCAGTAAAAGCTAGTGAGTGGATCTTGAGTTAAAATTTTTATTTGTTTTTGCTCTACTATTTCCACTGACTTTCAAGCTCAGCCAAAACAATAATTTTCTAAGCTGGTATCCCTTTCCTCTTTGATATTCTGCCATGCTTGAGATTATTTATCCAACCCAGTAAGATCTTAAAGTAGAGTAACTACAAAAATATAAACACAAGATGAACTTCTTCTCCATTCTTCTCTATTGAAATTGCCAACATCATAATTCCTGTCACTGCGAGAATTGAAGTTCAAGTTTAATTTAGTTGAGCTTTGAGAGCAAAACCAGATGCAAATTCAAGGCAGTGTGCGTTGCTTTGGCTTAGGCAGCTGCCCAGGAGAATACAGCCGAACCTTTTCATGGAAATAACAGGCAGTATGCAACCCCCCACCCACACCCCAACAACCAAAATAAACTGACCTTTAGATGAACAGCAGTCAGTCAGCTGTGGTTTATCTTTGATTACAGTCGCCGTCTTTCTTGTAGGATTTTTTTTTTAGAGCTGTCATTTTGTGACAAATCAATAAATCTAATTAGGCACAGTAAAGCTGTCTGACAGATATATTATGTCAACATTCTCCAACTTTTTCATTATAACCTGAAATGTAGTTTCCCCTCCCTCAAGCCAAATCCATGTTACAGTATCGGCATTTACTTTACAGAGACTTCCATGGAAATGATTCAGTAGTGTCTGGAAGTGTACCAGCATGTTTGAATGATTCCAGCTTGTGTATGACCTTTATGCTGTGTCATACTGCTAAACCTTTTACATCATATTGTTGCATTCATCACTTTCAGTCTGACGACAGGTTTTTTTAATGCAGCAATCATCTCTGCATAATCACTGTCAACCCATCATACATGGTTTCTTTAAAAGAGACATTCTGTCTGCTCTCTACTATCTGTCTCTGTTTGACATTCTTCCCGCTCATCCTCTATGACAGACAACACATCAGAGAGTCTGAAGTACACTGAACCTTGAGTAGGGCTTATTGAGACCTTGATTACTCCAGAGCTAATTCCTTTCTCATCCAAACAGAGCTGCTGTTGAATAGAGAAGCATATGCCCTTGTTAAGGCTTCATAATTGAGAAGAAAGGTTACGTCGCGATGAGGGATGCAGCAGAAAATAAACACATTTGTACAATTTTTTTGCAAATAAGTTTATCACCTTTCTAGGCTGATGAAGTTAGCTTTTACTGTAATGGGTGTGGTTAAAACCCAGATGCGGCACCACAGACAAGAAGGACCGTTTGTAATGGCCTTTAAACCCCCTGCAGAACACAGCATGAAAATGTCACGCATTGCTGATGCAGCCAGTGTAGCCTGGGCGTTACTTAATACACACATTTTGCAAAGTGACATATTTCTGTAATTGATGACATTGATTACACCGATGAATCACCCCAGCCCTATTCACTATGGGGTGCCATTTGTAAAGTGGCTCACGCTGAAAATAACATCAACATTTTGCCACATTTAGCTTCAAACAATGTTTAAAAAAGTGTTGTGAATTTTTTAACGTCACCTTTTACCACATTTACAGCAATATTTGTTAACTTAGAAATATATTAAATAGTTAAATCTAAATATTAAATGTGGCACCTAAATGCTAAATCTAAATCTAAATCTAAATGTTAAATCTAAATGCTAAATATAAATATAAATATAAATGTTAAATCTAAATGCTAAATATAAATCTAAATGTTAAATGTTAAATCTAAATGTTCTGGGTGAAACTAAATATTTAGCTAATATGCAAATTCACACTGCCGGTCACCGGAAGTACCAAAATAAAAGCTTGAGATGGTCAGACTGTGTTTATAGAATCAAATAACGAATTAAAACCAACTTATCAGGGGAAATGGACACTTGAACATACATTAGCGTGATAATAACTACCTAAAATAACAAGAAACGTGTTTGGAGAAATTTTATTTGATGTGTACTTTGAGTTGTTAGTGTCCCTTCGGAGGGAATCACCTTGTTGTTTACAAATACTTCCGGGTAGAAAACCAGCGGAGTTTAGCTACATATATATATCACATTTTTCATGTCACTATATCACTGTTTAGACTAATCTGGTGTTTGTAAAGTCTATAAACACTATGATTGAACAAACATTACTATTGCGTTCTGAAATTAA
This sequence comes from Epinephelus lanceolatus, assembly GCF_041903045.1. Classification (NCBI taxonomy): domain Eukaryota; kingdom Metazoa; phylum Chordata; class Actinopteri; order Perciformes; family Serranidae; genus Epinephelus; species Epinephelus lanceolatus. The sequence continues at coordinate 48,403,165 of NC_135735.1, read as the reverse complement.
TAACATGGTTATCGTAGATTAGCGGGGCTAACAGCTAACGGTTAACCCTGTTAGCAGTGTCTGTAATGACTCTAACTCTAAACGGTCCGTGAAAAAAAATATTTTTTTCCAGCGGATGTCTTAGTTACAACATGATTGAGCTAGCTGGAGTAGTTTCATGTCGTATCCGACAACGGGAGGCTTTTAACAGATGACGTCCTGATAGCTTTGCTGCTGCAGCCACTGAGGCTTTCTAGACATTGTGATTTCCCAAAACTGAATAAATACCACACATCGCAACACAAAACTGCTTTGCTAGCTCAATCATGTTGTAACTAAGACATCCGCTGGAAAAAATATTTTTTTCACGGACCGTTTAAGAGTTAATGAGTCATTACAGACACTGCTAATGGTGCTAAGAGCTAACAGTTGTTAGCTTAGCTTAGGTTGTTAGTCCCTCCAAAGGGACACTAACAACTCAAAGTACATGTCAAATAAAATTTCTCCAAACATGTTTCTTGTTATTTTAGGTAGTTATTATCACGCTAATGTATGTTCAAGTGTTCATTTCCCCTGATAAGTTGGTTTTAATTCGTTATTTGATTCTATAAACACAGTCTGACCATCTCGAGCTTTTATTTTGGTACTTCCGGTGACCGGCAGTGTGAATTTGCATTTTAGCCAAATATTTAGTTTCACCCAGAACATTTAGATTTACCATTTAACATTTAGATTTATATTTAGCATTTAGATTTATATTTATATTTAATATTTAGATTTAACATTTAGATTTAGATTTAGATTTAATATTTAGATTTAACATTTATATTTATATTTATATTTAATATTTAGATTTAGATTTAGCATTTAGATTTATTTTTAGCATTTAGATTTAATATTTAGATTTAGATTTAATATTTCAATTTAACATTTAACATTTAGGTGCCACATTTAATATTTAGATTTAACTATTTATTATATTTCTAAGTTAAAAAATATTGCTGTAAATGTGGTAAAAGGTGACGTTAACAAATACACAATACTTTTTTAAACATTGTTTGAAGCTAAATGTGGCAAAATGTTGATGTTATTTTCAGTGTGAGACACTTTACAAACGGTACCCCATAATTCACAACCACAGACCATGTGTAACTACACCAGCTCAGGACGTCCACATCCGGCGTCTTCACCTGCTAGATCATTTGAGACCAGCCACCTGGACAGCTGATCTTACAGTCAGTTTGCAGAACCAAAAAAATTCTACACTAACCATCAGAAACAGTCTCAGTAAAGTTCATCTGCACACTCGTTGTCCTCACCGATTTCTTGACCTGGTAGCAGCGTAACCGACTTTAGTGGGCTTTAGTTTACACTAGGCAAAGGCAGACAGCTTGTATGGAGTTGGGTGAGCTAGTGGTTTGCTAATACCAACATTGAGAGTGCCATATGGTGGTGATAGGGTTACGGTATGGGCTGGCATAAGCTACAGACAAAGAACAAAGGTGCATTTCACTGATGGCAGTTTGAATGTACAGAGATACTGTGACAAGATCCCGATGCCTTGTTTCCAATGACGTATGTGTACGGAGATGATTCAAATGGAAGTCTATCCATTCTTATGGGAGTCCCCGTGATATCCTACGTGCCTGCGAAAGTCCTCCCCTCGGTAATATTTCAGTCTGGAATTTGCCTTGAGTACGTTCAAAAAATTTAATTTTTTCCCCCCTTTTATTGGTGAAGCAGGGTGACAAGAACAAAACAAAACAACAGAACAAAAAACAGTAGCATAGGACATAACAAGTAGACATGAAGTGAGCAGACATTCAAACGATACACACAAACAACAAAAAACAGATATGAAGGTTTATATATTCATACAGTAAGGGTCCAAGTAGAAATTAGGTTGTCGTAAGCATGGGGCATGTTTCAATATTTGAATGAGGGGCAGATGTCCATGTTTAGTGAATTACACAGGGTGGGGTGTGGCGTGTATGATGGGGAGAGTGAGATAAGTAAATAAATAAAAAACAAACAAAATAAATAAATTGTTAGGCATTGGAGTTATGATAATATGATAAGTATATTAGTAGTATGTAAATTTACGTTACAGTAAGAGATTGCACTTTGTGCATTGGAAGAGCTTATTTTAACAGAATATGTCTGTTTTGTATAGCTACCTCTGTACAGGGTTCCTTCACAAGTATGGAAAGTATGGAAAAGTATGGAAATAAATTTGATCAATGTCCAGGTATTAAAAAGTATGGAAAATGAAAAATAAAGTATGGAAAAATATTTATGTTTCCAGAGTATTATCACTGTTCTAAAATACTGTTTTCTAAAATAGAAAATTAGGTATTTCCAAAAATAATTTAATCAATCCGGATCATGTTTTATGCCAGGCCAAGCACAGTTTGTGTGAGGGCAAACGTCTCAGAAAACATACCGCCCCTTTTACCTGATTGACAAGTGGTATGTCCAGTCCGCTGCCCCTTGACCCTCCTCCAGCCCTCCAGGTATCAAGTTTCACTCCAACACTGCACCTTCGACAAGAAGACGAGTTTCATGTGGTTCACAATGGGTAGATGCAAGTTTTTGGATGGATGGTTTGACAATACCATATATAAATACTGGTTGGCCAAGGATTCCCAATTCACACACAGAGCTAGATGCAAGCTTTGTGTGAAATCGTTTGACATCGCCAACATGGGGGAGGAGGCGATTCTGAGCCACATGAAAGGAAAAAACACTGACGTTTCGTTACTGCATCGCTTGCACCCAGAGTCCCAACCTTTTTGCCTCAGCCCAGACATTGAACTTACCTGAGTTTTTATTTGCATGCCATTATGGTACCTGGCTACAATCGCCTATTAAGAATAATTAAATATGATGTGAAATATGATACACTGATATATTTACTCAGATGTCGCATATTCTCTGAAAACAAAAACAAAAACGCTGAGAAGTCTGGAAATTAGGGTATGGAAAAGTATGGAATTTTGAAATTCCAAATGTGTAGGAACCCTGTCTGTAAAACAGGAAGCACACATTTTATTTTTTTTAATATTTTATTTATTCATTTTTACAGAAGTTGTAGCATATTCTTTTTGTAAAGCTACAGAACTTGTTTGACTCAGCAATGTTTTGTATGTTTGAGCCATGTGCTTATTAAGGTCTGAAATAAAACAAGATGAGAACTTAAATATTCCCTGCACTTTCTTTGATGTAGTATGCTTGCTTATCATAGGAAGTAATAAGAAATGACTCTTTACATTAAGGTAGTAGCCTAGTGAGAACAGGGTGTTGGGGGAATCACTTTTTTCTATTTTTCATCAAACCGCAGTTTTTGCAAGTTGTTGCAATTTTTGCAAGTTGTTGCAATTTTTGCAAGTTCCCGCAATTTCATCAAAATAAAATTGCATAAATATCCCGCATATTCCATCGCATTTTTTAAGAAAACGTGCAGCATAACCATAAGGATTTTTGCCCACAACAATCACAAAAAACCCCCGCATTTTTCTGGAAGGACTGATATAATATAATATAACATAGCACAATATAACATTATGATAATGTACTGTGGCGATGAGGGTTGGAGCCAGACCAGGAAATCGGAGAGGCGAGCGAGGGGCCCCCCCACCCAGCCCCCAGCAGCATGATCAGGGGCCCCAGCGAGAAACAGGCAGGGCAGGCCAGCGAGGGAGATTTTTAATGCTATTTGTCTGTCTATTGAGATGTGTTCAATAGTAGGAGATACCATTGGGATGATGAAAGGTTATGTCGGTCTTTCCAGTTTAAGGGTATTGTTTTCTTAGCGATTGTTAAAGCGACCAGTATGGGTTGTTCATATTTCAGTGCCGGTTCAACTGATGTAAGGTCCCCCAGCAGACAAACAGGGGAGACTGGAATGCTACGACTTATGATTGAAGATAATGTATATGTGAAGTTTGTCCAAAATGATTGGATGGGTGGGCAGAGCCAGATGGCATGAAGGTAATTATCTGTAGTGTTTAATGTGCAGTGTGTACATTTATCATTATCTGTGAGTCCCATTGTGTGTAATTTATATTGTGTGAGGTGCACTCTATGCAGAATTTTATATTGGATAAGTTGCAGTTTGGGGTTATTTGACATTGAGAAGGTATTATTGCAGATGTGCGTCCAGGAGTTGGTGTTTATGGTAATTGTTCAATCTTTTTCCCAGTCTTGGACTGGTCGTGGGAGGATGGTATCTGTTTTAATTAAAAGTTTGTACAATTTTGTGAATATTTTTTTCTGAGAGGTTATGCATTTGATTTGATAGAACAGTGGTGGTGAGTCCAGGCTATTGTTTGATATGCTGATTTTACTTTTTAAGCAGTGTTTCAGTTGTGAGTATTGTAAAAAGGTATTTTTGGGGGTGTGAGTGTGCCATGATCAAATAAATGTTCTAGATGTTTAATGCCTGCTTTTTTCCATGAATTGAATGATAGTGGTTATGCCAGATTGGTGTAAATTTATTTGAGATTATGGGGTGTCTAGTGATTTGGTTGCATTTCCACCAAGCTGTCAGAGTCACTGCTATAAATGGGTTTTTGAAACAGTTATGATGTTTGATCGATTGGGTAAGGAATGGAAGATCTGATAATGATAAATCTTGACAGTCATTTTGTTCTATATCCAACCAGGGGTGTTGTGTATGATGATTTTTTTTTTGCAACCATATGGGTATGTACTGAAGATGATTTGTGATTTGTGTTAAACTAATGTGATGGAGGATGGACTGGAGTCATAGAAAAAAGCTAGTTTATTTTGGGCAGTATGGTCATTTTTATTACTGCTATTCTTCTGATTAATGAGATTGGCAAGTTGTTCCAGCAAGTAAGGTCTTCTTCAATGCTTTTTTGTAATGGTATGTAGTTTAGAGAGAATAGCTCTGACAGCTTGGTGGAAACACTGATACCAAGGTATTTAATGTTGCCTGTTTTTATTATCAGGGAGTTTTTTTTAGATGCAGCATTCCAGTCCCTTTCACAGAGTGGGAGAATTTTAGATTTTGACCAATTTATGGAGTAGTCAGAAATCTTTGAGAATGTGGAAACGAGATTGAAGACTTCCGGGAGGGTTGTTGTGGGGTTTGTTAAGTACAGCAGGATATCGTCTGCATATAAACTAATCTTGTGGTGAAAGTGATTTGTTTGTATACCAGTAATGTAAGTATTTTGACGAATGGCGGCTGCAAGAGGTTCAATGAGTATTGCGAACAGTAATGGAGAGAGCAGACATCCTTGTCTTGTGCCCCATTGTAGTAAAAAGTGTTGAGAGGTGATATTGTTGGTTATAACTGAAGCGGACGGAGAATTACAAAAAGTTTTGATCAAGCGAGTGAACGACTCCCCAAAACCAAACTTTTCAATGGTGGTAAAAATAAATGTCCACTTGAGTTTGTCAAAGGCCTTTTCTGCATCCAATGATGTGATTATGGTTTTGAGTTGGTTTCTCTGGGATAGACTGAGGAGGTTGAATAAACAACGCATATTGGTGGATGAGTGCCTGCCTTTTATGAATCCTGTTTGGTCTGGATGAATTATTGTGGGTATGACTGTTTCTGATCTGTTGGCTAATGCTTTGCTTAACCTTTTTAAGTCACAGTTGATCAGGCTTATTGGTCTGTAGCTGGAGGTCAGAGTTGGATCTTTGTCAGGTTTGAGCAGAATCGAGATAAGACCTGAGTTCATGTGTGTGAGTATGGTTCCTGATGATCTGATTTCATTGACCATTCTGTTAAAAAGGGGAGATATTAGTTGCCAGTGGTGTTTATAAAATTCTATTGGATAGCCGTCTGAACTGGGTGATTTGTTGTTGGGCAGATGGCTTTCCTGAGTTCTTCTAAGTTTAAGGGTCGGTCTGATATGGTTGCTTGTTCTTCTGTTATTTTTGGTAGTTCAGTATTGTTGAGAAAGGAGTGGATGGCGGAGATATTTGTTACATTGTCTGAGCGGTAGAGGGTTTGATAGTAATTACAAAATATTGTTTATTTCTTTTGGGTTTAATATTAAATTTCCCTGAGTGTCTTGAATTGTTGTGATAAGAGATTTTTCTTTGTTTCTTTACAGTTGTTTTGCAAGAAATTTACCTGATTTTTCATTATGTTCAAAATAATTCAGTCTTGTTCTTTGCATGAGAAATTGGGTCTGTTGATGTATTATGTTATCCAGCTGTATTTTAACTTTCTGTATTTCATTTTGAGTATGTTCAGTGGGGTTGCAGAATTGTTGAGAGTGAAGATGTTTCAGTTTATGCTTCAGTTGTTGTTGATTTTCTTGTTTCTTTTTGTTCTTGTGGGTAGAGTATGAGATGATGTGTCCCCTGATGACTGCTTTTGCTGTTTCTCAAAGTACAGATGGAGATATTTCTGGGGAGTCGTTCAATTCTATAAAGGATGTCCACTCTCTCTTGAGAAGGTTATTGAAATCTGTGTCTGCTAGGAGTCAAGTGTTGAACCGCCACCTACTTGATGGGATTTGTGTGGATTCTTGCACTATATCAAAGCTGACTGGGCCATGGTCTAAGATGATTATTGGGTGAACTTCTGAGTTGTTAATTTGAGGTATGATAGAATTACTTACAAGAAAGTAGTCAATGCGAGAGTAACTTTTGTGAGGGGGTGAGTAGTATGTGTATTCTTTATGAAGTAGGTTTTTGGTTCGCCAACAAACGCTAAGTCCGAGGTCTTCCATGTATTTTTTAATAATATCAGATGACTGCCATGTTCTGTGAGTGCTTCCAGGGTTTGATCTGTCAAGATTTGGAATAAGGATTGTATTAAAATCCCCCCCTACTATGATTGCTGAGTCGGAAAAATTATTGAGATGATTGAAAAAAATGTGGGTCGTCTTCATTGGGTCTGTAAATATTTGCAACTCAATCAATCAATCAATTTTATTTATAAAGCCCAATATCACAAATCACAATTTGCCTCACAGGGCTTTACAGCATACGACATCCCTCTGTCCTTATGACCCTCACAGCGGATAAGGAAAAACTCCCCAAAAAAACCCTGCAACCTGCAACAGATGTCGTACAGAACAGATCAACATAATAAATTAACAGTAATCCGTATGACACAATGAGACAGAGAGAGAGAGTGAGAGAGACAGAGAGAGATGCAGGACAGATGGTAATGACAGTAGCTTACAACAACATTAATGAACGTAATAATATTGCAGTAAGATGCAGTAACAGGACATGAGTGTTAGCAAAATGGAGAGAGAGAGAGAGAGAGAGAGAGAGAGAAGGAGAGAAGGTGCCCGGTGTATTATAGGAGGTCAGCCTAACTAGGGGCTGGTACAAGGCAAGCCTGAGCCAGCCCTAACTATAAGCTTTATCAAAGAGGAAAGTCTTAAGTCTAGTCTTAAATGTGGAGATGGTGTCTGCCTCCCGGACCGTAACAGGAAGATGATTCCACAGGAGAGGAGCCTGATAGCTGAAGGCTCTAGCTCCTGATCTACTTTTGGAGACTTTAGGGACCACGAGTAACCCTGCGTTCTCAGAGCGCAGTGTTCTGGTGGGACAATAAGGCACTTTGAGCTCTCTAAGATATGACGGAGCCTGACCATTTAGAGCTTTATAAGTTAGGAGTAGGATTTTAAATTCAATTCTGGATTTAACAGGGAGCCAGTGCAGAGAAGGTAAAACAGGAGAAATGCGTTCTCGCCTTTCTGTCAGTACACGTGCTGCTGCATTCTGAATTAGCTGGAGAGTTTCGAAAGACTTATTAGAGCTACCTGATAATGGACCAATTTTTCTGCATCTTTTTGGGTCAGGATAGTCCAAATTTTCACAATATTACACAGATGAAAAAACGCAGTCCATGAAGTTTGTTTTAAATCGGAGTTAAAAGACAAATCTTGATCAAATATTACTCCGAGATTTCTTACGGTAGTGCTAGAGGCCAGAGCAATGCCATCCAGAGAAACTATGTCATCAGATAAAGAGTCTCTGAGGTGTTTGGGGCCAAGAACAATAACTTCAGTTTTGTCTGAATTTAATATCAGGAAATTGGTGCTCATCCAGGTTTTTATGTCTTTAACTCAATTTTCAAGTTTAGTTAATTGATTAGTTTCTTCTGGCTTCATCGATAAATACAATTGTGTATCATCCACATAGCAATGGAAACTATAATGATACTGGAAACACAAATTGTTCTGTGTGTGTTGAAAAATAAGTAACACCCTAAAAATTTTAAATCTTATTTACTTCTCCTTTTAGATTTTCATGTACAACTACTTGTAAGGTCATGTGACATCATTGTGGTATACAAAGCAAAATAATAAAAAGCATTTTTTTTTCCTTGCTTGCGGTTTATAGGACTTAGGACATATGTACATTCATTCCGTAACCGCTCTCTGGGGGGCTGGGGCCTATCCCAGCTGACACTGGACAAGAGGCGGGGTACACCCTGGACAGGTCACCAGACTATCACAGGGCTGCATTTATACAAATATTCAAAAATTAAGAGCATGCGTCCACATAGTGTTTATTTCTTTGGCAGAAAAGCAGTGGCAGAGTCCTCGGGAGCACTTCATCCCAGCACTTCATAAAAAAAGTGCTCCCAGCACTTCTTTAAATGATGCATTATTCATAGGTTTTGTTTCTACGACAACACAACCCAGTCCTACTCCAAAGTCACAGAATACCGGCACTTGGGCAGTTACTTCCGGCATCAGACACTGACGAAAAGAGCCGTCCTTTCACATTGGCATGGTAGTTAAAGGGGTGGAAGTCTGAATGGGGCAGGTGGGAGGGGTGCTGGATAGGTCCAACAACAGGGAGGCCAGTGTTTGCTTCCCATAAGATTGTAAAGCCAAACCCTGTTCTTTTTTTCTAAACCCAACCACTTATTTTTGTTGCCTAAACTCATATGTGTTAGCTCAATGTAACCATGTGTGTTTTTGTTGAAAGAAAAAAAGTCAATTCACAGTGTTGTACCAATGTAGTGCACTTTAAAGAGACTATATGCCAACTGTAAATTTACTGTGAAAACAGAAGTATAATTTGAAAACAGACAATAAGAGGCTGAAGTTGGCATAGCGTCCCAGAACGTTAACATCCAGTGTACCCAGGGTACCTTGCACGTCATATCTCGATGTGGAAAGTCCATGACCAAACGTCAATATGTGTAGAGGTGGGAATGAGAATGCGTTGGACAATGATATCTTGACATTAATGTTAGCTAGGTAGCTGATGTAATGCTACGTTAACAGAGGTTTGACTACACAGTTAGCAACGAGCATACAACATTACAGTGATAACAGTACAACACTTACCAGCAACATAAAGTGTCTGGCAGATCTGCTCCCACAGATGGGCTTTTCTGTTCTTTGTTGTGATCATTTCTGACTGACGTCATACGGATAAGGAAAGAGTGTAGCTAAAGGACCGGCAGTGATGAAACCTTTGCCTTAAATTAAAAAGATGCTGGTGTTTAAAAAAAAATGCTATTGGATTTTCCAAGGTAACAGCAATAGGAAAACTGTAAAATGTAAAAAAAAAAATATTCCCCATATGCAATGAAACGATATAGTCCATTTGCGCACCAATAGCACTGATGTGAATACAAAAACTCATAAGTCATTTTCTCTCCCACAGTTACTGTTGATATTTCAGAGGCAGTGATCACCCTTTCTTTATTTACTACATCATTGACTCAAACCATTTATTAAAAATCCAATAACCAAACCTTTTTCACTTCTTCATTTCCACCACTCTCTATAAAGTGCAACTTCAACTTTCTGGATCGCCAACCCCAGTAACAACCTCATCAACTGTGCTGCTGCAGGCTCAGAGGTGAGTTTCTAACTCTGACTTCTCACCTCTCTCTTCCTTTTCTGCCTCCTCCCCTCCTCTCTCTCCAGTTGGAGGTCTGTCTCATTACAGTGTTGCCAGGGCAGATTAATGGCTGTGTACTCCTATTAACTTCAGAATAAAGCAGACAACAGACACAGCCACTGCTGCACTTTCACTATGACACAGTGCCAATTATAATTGTACTTATGGGATTTTACAAGGATTCATCAGGTGGAACAGAGTCTCATTTATCCTCACCAATGTAATAATCATTCTCATTTGCATACCTGCAAAGAACAACACGAAAATAGACAGGCTGACACAAAGAATGGCAAGGCTGGGGCTGTAGTTATGTGTGTGCTTGTGCTTATTTATAAACAAAAATCCAATGAAAAGATATGAAAATACTCATTTGCACAGATTCTTAAAAATTATTCATGGCCTCTTTTATATGTATATGTATATGTATATATGTATATATATGTGTGTGTGTGTGTGTGTGTGTGTGTATGTATATATATATATATGTTTGTGTGTGATCCCTCAGGAAACAGGTTTCTGGTTCATCTTCCACCATGTGCCCACTGGTCCCTCAGAGGGGCTGTATTCCCCTGGACGTACTGAGCACACACCTATGGGCCAATTCACCAACAACAGAGCCCATTCCAACTACAGGGTGAGTCTGAGAACATACTTACTTTTTCCATGGCATTCTATAAGTCAGTTTATCAGTGACCTACAAATGTTCATTAATGGTTTATTAGTAATGTTTTTACAAGGTTTTACCAAGGCTGAAACCCAGCAGCTAATGCAGCAGTTTGATAAGTTTGAAACTAATTACTTCCAGTTTTTGTTTTCAAGAAATATACTTCATCTGCATTCATTTTGAATATGAAAGACATAACATCAGTAAGAACTATGTAGGATGTGATCTGCTAAGTGACAAAGACAGGACAAGCAATAGATGAATAGTGAGAATAACAAAATCAAGGCCAGACAAAGAAACAGAAGAAGGTCAGCCAAAAGAGACAGATTAAACTGTGAGGACAGAGTTTGGAGGCGCCTGTGGCATCGAGCACAACACAGCACAGCGCCACTCAAGCAGAGAGAGATATATGAGGTGCTGGTGGACAGGAAGTATCATTGTTATCACCCTCCCTTCTCTGCACTCAACAGTGAGTTCTTTTCCCTACCATCCCACTTCACTTCTAATTTGGATCATCTTAATGGGAGCATAACTCATGTCAGGCTGCCAGGATATTTGGGTGAGAAGACATTGTGTTAGAGCAGCAACACAGCGGTTGTGTCTGTGTTTTGAAGTAGCAAACTGGCCCAGGATGGTTTTTATCATTAAGACTATCTGTACTTTTTGTCTAGAAAATTTTTATAGTATCGTTCTTTAAGCCCAGTTCAGACCAATGATTCGAGACAAGACAAAAGTGTTTAAGTACGTTTTAGAGAAAAGTTGCAGCGGTGTGAACTGACTGAAGCTGGCTGATGATGCCACCTGCAACTCAGCTGGTCAAATCGCCGGTGGCTGGTTTTAGAATGTAAAGCATGTCACCTGTTTCTACAGCCGGTTTGTAGTGAAGTCAACTGGTCAAGTCAAGATGACCACAGATGGTGTGTTCACTTGCTGCAGCAGGTGCTCCGTCTTCATTTTATTTTTATTTAAAAGGGACAATGTACAGCTCAAACATAAATGTCACCATTTGATGCACCGTACCAGATTATAGCTACAAGCTAATTCGCATCTGTAGTCCCTGTAATGCATATGTTGTGAGTTTGTAAACTGATGTTTTGATATAGTTTTGCTGTTGTTGAATGTGGTCCCCGATCAATCAGTAAAGCAAATTGTTTACTGTTTTCTGTGGAGGAATTCCAGAAAATTCAGAAATTCAAGGTAACATGGCATGACTAACTGATATATGCATGGTCATTTAATGGTTAGTATAGTAATAGTAAAGTATTCCTTTAAAGTAGGGATGCACGATAGTATCAGCATGACATCGGTATCTGCCAATATTAGACTGAAAATGAGTTATTATAATCTGCCAACATGCTTTTCCTTATTTTGCCCAATGAATGAATATTACATACACTGAAAAGCATTCTATTTCATGTCTCCATCAGCTGTTGGGGCATCACGAGAAGAGCATAATATGATGTTAATACCACTACAGAAGATACTTGATGATCACTAAAATTAGGTGGGAAAAAAAGTGTATATATCAATATTGGTTATCGGCCAATGTGTTGTTATATATCGGCATATTAAATATTAGCAAAATCCAATATCCAATATCCCTACTTTAAAGTCAGTGATGTATCCCAGTTACCTCTAAATGTGCTGTGTTACCCTAACTTAAATAATATGAAGCAATATTTCTGATATTCAAATGGTCACATGTAATGTGGAAAGGTTGCTATTGTCAAACCTACTCAGAATCATATCCAACTCTGCAGTTCTTTGCAGCCTTAAGTGCCTTTTAGCTTAATCTAATAGTTATCCAGCTTGCACATTGCCTAATGACTCTCACCTACCCCTTTTACTAAATAAAACCCACATGACATATGACATATATCAACTAAGTAAGTTGGTTAGAAACTCCATCTCTTGCTGTCTTTTTATCTTTTTGTAGTTACTAACAAAATCTACACCTGCTTCTGACTGCTCATAGTGCTTGTGTAAACAAGGATTGCACACAAATATGGCTTGTCAGTATTAAAAATTACAATTTTAATTTTTTTGTGCTCCTTTATGCTCACAATATGTAGATGCCTTTGAAACTTGTAAGTTAAACATGACAGAGGATTAGAGCTTAGCCCCCACCCCTCTGACGGGCCCAGGCCGGGCCTGTTCAGATATGAGAGAGAGAGAGAGAGAAATGGCTACAGGTTGGGGGTTGCAATTCACACATACAGAAGGGGGGGGTAGAGAAAAGTGGGAGGGACAGCGGCTTTCCATGCCTCCAAAAAATATGCCCTATTAATTCAGTGTTTACCCAACACGCTCAATACATGGACATGCAATGACAAATTGTCATTAACTTATTACATTATAAAAAACAATGACAATATGGATTTACCCATGTTTAAAATGACCTGTTGAAGTGAAATGACAGGAACAGACGAGTGGAGTCGATGTTTAACCGGCGCGGAGAGCGCAGGAGAAATGCGCTGCCTGTGTGGACAGTCAAGCGACTTCCGCGGCACTAAGGCGCTCGGTGTGTCCTTAGCGTTAATTACAACAGCCAACTTATTGAAAAATGTCGAGTTTAAGTCGGGCTCGGGCCCATAATTACAGTTAATTTGACCGGCCGGTCCGGTCCCGGACATAACGTGCACGGGCTCGAGCTGGGTCGGGCTGCATTTTTTGGGCCAGATCTAAGCTCTACAGAGGATTAGAAATTTATCACATTTAGCCAAATAAGTTGGCAGTTAGCAGATTTTAGCTTCAGATTAGGTTTCTTAAAAATGTAAAAGGGTGATCTAAATTGACCTAATACATGTGTTTTCTACATTTCTGGCATCCCGTTCCCACTTGCATCAATCAGCGAGAACTCCAAACATGTATCTTCTGTTTGAGTGGCGAGACTGTGAGACCCATGTACCTTCTGGGTTTGCGGTTGACTGCTCCAGTGGAGGCATGTTGCTGTCTCCCCTGACAGAAAGGTCTCAGCAGACAGCTGTGACTGGGAAGAGCCTCCTGTAGCTGTTTTTTGTGTGTACTTTTTTTTTTTTAACATCAATTTTCATATCGAACCATTTTTGCTTAACTTCTTTGATGGTTCTTACAACAGAGGACGTGGAGTTAATAGCACCTGTTACCTCCTTCCAGGCCTTTGATTTACCTGTCCCTGTCACACCACTATAACAAAACACTTCACCGAAAATAACTTCTCTCTCAGCATCGGAAAAGTTTTTCTTTCTCTCTCTCTGTGTTTGCTCCATGTTCACAGTTGCTCCATGATCACAGTTTGACAGGATGCACCTATCCATAGTTATTATGATCTCCTCATATGTTGGTTTCTGACTATTCATGGGCAGGGATGTATGCTTTATTGCTAACTAGCGGGAGCACGCTGTCAACTTACAATTGATTGACATTCATGAACATACACATGTGCCACACACATGATCAAATCTGAGTTTTCTGCAGCATTCATGAGTCCAGTGTAGGTTTTTAGTGCCATGGTTCTTTATGTGTAAATCTACTCACAGATTTACTAACATTTCATGAATGAGACTCAGTGTGTTTTACTTTTGTTTTACGTAAGAGAAGAATTTGAGGCTGAGGACAGATTGATTAATGTGGCAACAGCATGTCAGGCAAACCTCCATAAACCCATCAGAGAGCAGGAGCAGGAGCTGCAGGAGCTGCAGACCAGCTCCCACACAGTGAACGAATCAGTCCTGAACAGGTAAATGTAATGATGTAACTTGTAACCCTAAATACAAATATAGTTAGTTAATGATATACTAACTTATTGTAATTTGATATAGGTCATTACTCAAAGTAACTAATGGAGCCAGGTATTCTAGCATTGTCTTATGATCTGACATTGATCTGAGGGTAGACAGATAGACAAGCTATTCTAATCTCATACTTTTGCTCTTATATTTTTGGCTGGCAGTTCGTTTAGAGCCTTTATGCGCTTTTTTCATTAAAGAATCCTTAATGCTGATTTAAACTATCACACACACAAAAAGTTACAGTCCTCTTTATGACATTATAAAAGATATCTACATTTTTGAGATGACAGCAGCTACCTACAGCCACTTAGAACCAGAGCGAGACGTGAGCAGGGGAGGGGTTAGTAGACAGCTTTATTGAATTTACACTGAAAGGACCACAACACTGAGCAGCATGTTCATTAAGACTGATGACATTTATAAATCAATCAATCAATCAATCATTCAATCAGTCAATTGTATTTATAAAGCCCAATATCACAAATCACAATTTGCCTCACAGGACTTTACAGCATAAGACATTCCTCTGTCCTTAGGACCCTCGCAGTGGATAAGGAAAAACTCCCCAAAGAAACCCCTTTAACGGGGGAAAAAAAAATGGTAGAAACCTCAGGAAGAGCAGCTGAGGAGGGATCCGTCTTCCAGGACAGACAGACGTGCAATAGATGTCGTACAGAAGAGATCAGCATAATAAATTAACAGTAATCCGTATGACACAATGAGACAGAAAGTGAGACCGAGAGAGATGCAGGACAGACAGTAATGACAGTAGCTTACAACAACATTAATTAAAGCAATAATATTATAATAATTACTGCTATTGTGGTACAATATGGTGAAAGTATATATTAATATCTGGCAGTATACATGTGTGACAATAATCATATGTGTATAATAACAGTAGAAGTATGATTAATGATGGCAGCAGCAGCAGGAGGCATCTGGCAGGACCACGGCAGCAGCACAACCACACATATCACACTATCAAGGCACCACTGCGATATAAGTTAACCTGCGAGACAGTGGAGCACAAAGGTTCCGGAGAAGAAGCCGAGTTAGTGACATGCAGTAACAGGACATGAGTGTTAGCAAAGGACAGAGAGAGAGAGAGAAGGTGCTCGGTGTATTATAGGAGGTCCCCGGCAGACTTGGCCTAAGTCAGCCGAACTAGGGACTGGTACAAGGCAAGCCTGAGCCAGCCCTAACTATAAGCTTTATCAAAGAGGAAAGTCTTAAGTCTAGTCTTAAATGTGGAGACGGTGTCTGCCTACCGGACCGTAACAGGAAGATGATTCCACAGGAGAGGAGCCTGATAGCTGAAGGCTCTAGCTCCTGATCTACTTTTGGAGAGTTTAGCGACCACTAGTAACGCTGCATTCTCAGGGCGCAGTGTTCTGGTGGGATAATAAGGCACTATGAGCTCTCTAAGATATGACGGAGCCTGACCTTTTAAAGCTTTGTAAGTTAACAGTAGGATTTTGAATTCAGTTCTGGGAAATGAGAGCAGCTGCAGCTAATATAATCTGAATGCTGCTGCTAATTAAGAACTGATGTTGTGCTGTTCAACATGTGTCTACAAAGGGCTGCAAAAGAAGAGTTTATGTCCTCTGCTACTGAACCTGATTTACAAACAAAGAAGCCAATCAAAATGTTTCACGAAACACTCTTCCCATGAAGTGAAAATAACTGTTTCAGCTGAACTAAATGGTCAGGTGCCGCATAGAAATTCTGAAAACTAGAGTGCAACCTGAGATGGAAGTCTGTAGAGTTAACATAATATTCATAGTCATTTAACACCAACATTGGAGACAAGTTTGGTTCCAGCCCAATGGAATACATGAAAAAGGGGTGATTATTAGCTCACCTGGTAGAGGGGACGCCCCAGGTACCAAAGGCTGTGTCCTTGCTGCAGCGGCCCCGGGGTTCAATTCCAACCTTTGGTCGTTTGCTGCATGTCATCCCCTCTCTCCCCCTTTCACTCTTAACCTGTTCATATCCCCTATCCATTTCGATGGACATAACCTTTCTGGAATGTCTAGATCTATAATCTTTATTATACTGTCAACTGACTCCACCCAAGTGCACAGACTTTTTTGAGGGGATGTTAGCCAGTCTCAGTGTTCAACATCATCTAAAGTGGACTGCAGTAAAGCCACGCCCCAATTTTTATGAATGAATTAAATTGTTAAAGCACATCATTGGTATTTAAACTATGTTTGAAGTGAACATAAGCTGTGTGTGTATGTGTGTGTGTGTGTGTGTGTGTGTGTTTGGTTAAGCTGTCCTGTCAAATAAAGGCAAACAATTAATCTTAAAAAAAAAGAAAAGAAAATGTGAACAAACAGTCTGACTGGTGTCTGAAGGTCCCTGAAGGTCATTGGTACGTCAAACCTTGAGTGTCTTACATTGCTTTATTCTTTATCATTGTTGTTCCTCATCCCTGACTGCTTGATCATGTAGTTTTTTTTTTGTTTGTACCAGGCAGGAATGATCCTTGATAATGGAGTAAAGACCACCCAGGCGAATGACAAGGACAAGAGACCCTTCCTATCTCTGATCGGAGCCAGGTCAGATTCATCACCCTGTTACAAACACCCTGTATGACAAGCTGAAATCACACCCAGTATGATGGATTTTTACTCAATCGTGGTCATATTTCCTGTTGAAGTTTGCAACTGAGAAATGTTGGTATTTACTATAATATGGAAGCACAGCATGGAGTGTCACTTTAAATCATATGCAAGTAAAAGTAAGATTACTTGTATTAAAAGCAAATGCAAAAGTAGAACACCAGTCTAAAAGTTAGTCCCATGTGGTCAGTATAATCAGACCAGTCTGTCATCTTGACCTCATCATTTCAATAAGAATACACCCTACACAACAATCCCTCGTCAGTGTAATGATGCTTTTCAAAGTGTGACCTTCTTGTCTCAGAGAGCTTTCCCACAGAGTGCCTCGCCTGAAAAAGGTCACAAGCAACTTGTAATGGAAAGCTATCCTGACTGGAGAGGAACATTACAACTCTCAGACGCTGTGTTATTCTGTCCTGCTCAAAGTATGTGAACAAATTCATGATGGCAAATCAAACTTACAATCCCTAAGATTTTCATCACATCAAACCTCATTTATGAATCTATCTGGGACCAGCATTCTTTTCAGTAGCCATTCAGTAGCTACCTCTCTACACCAGTTACCAGTGGAGTCTGCCTTTTCAGTGCTGGATTTAAATGGCACACTAATGCTGTAGGAAGACTAATTAATCAATTAAGCAACACTTACCTTTCTGGAAATTTTACACTTTTCTTTGCTTAGGTTAAAATGCTATTAATAAGCTGATGGATTAATGACTAATGATGGCAGCAGCAGCAGGAGGCATCTGGCAGGACCACGGCAGCAGCACAACCACACACGTCACGCTATCCAGGCACCGCTGCAATATGAGTTAATCTGAGAGACAGTGGAGCACAAAGGCTCCGGAGAAGAACCTGAGTTAGTGACATCCAGAATGGCTGAGTTAGCAAGGTGCAGTAATAGGATACGAGAGAGAGAGAGAGAGAGAGAGAGAGAGAGAGAGAGAGAGAGAGAGAGAGAGAAGGAGAGAAGGTGCCCGGTGTATTATAGGGGGGTCCTCTGGCAGACTAGGCCTAAGTCAGCCTAACTAGGGGCTGGTACAAGGCAAGCCTGAGCCAGCCCTAACTATAAGCTTTATCAAAGAGGAAAGTCTTAAGTCTAGTCTTAAATGTGGAGACGGTGTCTGCCTCCCGGACCGTAACAGGAAGATGATTCCACAGGAGAGGAGCCTGATAGCTGAAGGCTCTGGCTCCTGATCTACTTTTGGAGAGTTTAGGGACCACAAGTAACCCTGCGTTCTCAGAGCGCAGTGTTCTGGTGGGATAATAAGGCACTATGAGCTCTCTAAGATATGACGGAGCTTGACCATTTAGAGCTTTATAAGTTAACAGTAGGATTTTAAATTCAATTCTGGATTTTACAGGGAGCCAGTGCAGAGAAGCTAAAACAGGAGAAATATGATCTCGTTTCTTAGTTCCTGTTAGTACACGTGCTGCTGCATTCTGAATTAGCTGAAGAGTTTTTAAGGACTTACTAGAGCTACCTGATAATAGAGAGTTACAGTAATCCAGCCTTGAGGTAACAAAAGCGTGGACCAATTTTTCTGCATCTTTTCAGGTAAGGATAGGCCTAATTTTCGCAATATTACGCAGATGAAAAAAATGCAGCCCGTGAGGTTTGTTTTAAATGAGAATTAAAAGACAAATCTTGATCAAATGTTACTCCGAGGTTTCTTACTGTAGTGGTAGAGGCCAGAGCAATGCCATCTAGAGAATCTTTGTCATCAGATAAAGAGTCTCTGAGTTGTTTGGGGCCAAGAACAATAACTTCAGTTTTGTCTGAATTTAACATCAGGAAATTGGTGCTCATCCAGGTTTTTATGTTTTTAAGGCAGTTATGGAGTTTAGTTAATTGATTACTTTCTTCTGGCTTCATCGATAAATACAACTGTGTATCATCCGCATAACAATGGAAATTTATAGAGTGATTTCTAATGATGTCACCTAAAGGAAGCATATATAGAATAAATAGGATTGGTCTGAGCACAGAACCTTGTGGAACTCCACAACAAACTTTGGTACGTAAGGATGATTCATTATGAACGTCAACAAACTGAAAATGATCAGATAAATAAGATTTAAACCAGCTTAGTGCAGAACCTTTTAGGCCAGTTAAGTGTTCCAGTCTCTGTAGCAGAATTTGATGGTCAATAGTGTCAAACGCCATACTAACATCTAATAAAACAAGTACAGAAACGAGTCCTTTGTTTGAAGCATTTTGTAATTTTAACTAGTGCTGTCTCAGTGCTATGATGCACTCTAAATCCTGACTGAAATTCCTCAAATAAATTATTATCATGGAGAAAATCACACAGCTGGTCTGCGACTACTTTCTCAAGGATCTTTGACATAAAGGGAAGATTAGATATTGGTCTATAGTTGGCTAACACCTCTGGATCCAGGGTGGGCTTTTTTAGTAGAGGTTTAATTACAGCTACCTTAGAAGACTGTGGTACATAGCCTGTTAATAAGGATATATTGATCATATCTAATATATGAGTGTTAACTAAAGGTAAGACCTCCTTAAGTAGCCTAGTTGGGATGGGGTCTAAGAGACACGTTGACGATTTAGATGAAGAAATCACTGCAGTCAGTTCTTGAAGAGAAATTGGGGAGTAGCAATCTAAATATATATTAGCTCTTACAGCTGTGTTTGAGGTTAGATAGGTACTATCTGTTGACAGGAGGTCATGAATTTTGCCTCTAATAGTTAGAATTTTGTCATTAAAAAAGCTCATAAAATCATTACTGCCAAGGGCTAAAGGAATACAAGGCTCAATAGAGCTCTGACTCTCAGTCAGCCTGGCTACAGTGCTGAAAAGAAACCTGGGGTTATTTTTGTTTTCTTCTATTAAAGCTGAGTAATAGTTTGCTCTGGCATTGCGGAGGCCCCTCTTATAAGTTTTGAGACTGTCTGCCCAGATTAAACGAGATTCTTTCAATTTGGTTAATCGCCAATTCCTTTCAAACTTTCGTGATATTTGTTTTAACTTACGGGTTTGAGAGTTATACCAAGGAGCGAACTTTCTTTGCTTTGTTAACTTCTTTTTAAGAGGAGCTACAGAGTCGAGTGTTGTTCGCAGCGAGCCTACGGCGCTATCAACAAAATGATCAATTCGGGTGAGGTTAAAGTCGGTACGGGAAACCTCTGTTACTGAAGGACTTGGTATTGAATTTAACGACGGAGTAATCATTTCCTTAAATTTTGCGACAGCACTATCTGATAAACATCTAGTATAGTAACTGTTGCTGAGTGGCGTGTAATCGAGTAAAAAGAAATCAGAAGTAATCAAATAATGATCCGATAGCGAGGGATTCTGTGGAAAGACTGTTAGGTTATCAATTTCAATTCCATATGTCAGAACTAGATCGAGGGTATGGTTAAAACAGTGAGTGGGCTCATGTACACCCAGACTGAAGCCAATGGAGTCTAATAATGAGATAAACGCGGTAGCCAGGGAGTCATTACCAACGTCGACATGAATGTTAAAATCGCCTACAATAATAACTTTATCTGATTTAAGAACTAGACTGGATAAAAACTCTGAGAATTCAGATACAAATTCAGAATACGGCCCAGGAGCACAGTACACTATAACAAATAAAAGTGGCTGCAAGGTTTTCCAGGTCGGATGTAAAAGACTAAGAACGAGGCTTTCAGATGAATTATAATCTAGTTTAGGTTTAGGGCTGATTAACAGACTAGAGTGCAAGACTAGAGAGAGAAATGGCTGCAACTCCCCCTCCTCGGCCGCTGCCTCAAGGAATGTGGGTATTATTATGACTGGGAGGAGTGGAGTCATTTAGACTAACATATTCATCTGGACACAGCCAGGTTTCAGTGAGACTGAGTAAATCAATATGATTATCTGATATTAATTTGTTTACTAACACTGCTTTAGACGATAGAGACCTGATATTTAACAGTCCACATTTAATTCTCCTGTTTTGTCTTTCTGTCACAGAAGAGGTTTTAATTTTTATGAGGTTGTTATGCACAACTCCTCTTTGTTTAATTTTAGATTTAAATAATTTAGGTGGTCGGGGACAGACACTGTTTGTACAAAACTATGAAAACTATGGCTGGGTAACTGAACTAGAAGCTCAGAGAAGCGTATAGAACTGCGACTCTGAGTCCTGGTCTCAACTCTGGGTTGTCAGGGATTTAAATTACTAATAAAATTTTCCAGGTTCCTAGAAATGAGAGCAGCTCCATCCAAAGTGGGATGAATGCCGTCTCTCCTAATAAGACCAGGTTTTCCCCAGAAAGTTTGCCAATTATTAACGAAACCCACATCGTTTGCTGGACACCACCTGGACAGCCAGCGATTAAATGATGACATGCGGCTAAATATGTCATCAGTGGTCAGATTTGGGAGGGGTCCAGAGAAAACTACGGAGTTCGACATCGTTTTTGCATATTCACACACCAAGGCAATATTAATTTTAGTGACCTTCGATTGGCGTAACCGGGTGTCATTGCCGCCAACGTGAATAACAATCTTACTGAATCTACGTTTAGCTTTAGCCAGCAGTTTTAAATTTGATTCAATGTCGCCCGCTCTGGCCCCAGGGATACTTTTGACTATGGCCGCTGGTGTTGCTAACTTCACGTTTCTCAGAATAGAGCTGCCAATAACCAGAGTTTTATCCTCAGCGGGTGTGTCGCTGAGTGGGGAAAAGCGGTTGGAAACGTGAACAGGCTGGTGGTGAGCCGTGGGCTTCGGCTTGGAGCTGTGCCTCTGGCGAACCATAACCCAACCTCCCAGCTGAACGGGAGTTACCGGAGGACAGTTAGCAGAGGCTAAGGCTATGCTATGTGGCTCCGCACCGGCTACAGGGGGCTGGCTAACTACCGCAGCTACTGAATGGTTTTCCATGGTGCGGAGCCGCGCTCCTAATTCACTAGGCCTCACCTCCAACGCAGCAAATAAGCTACACTTGTTACAATTACCACTGTCGCTAAAGGAGGCAGAGGCATAACTGAACATTTGGCACAGCGAGCAAGAAAGAGCAGAGGGAGAAGCCATCGTTAGCTGTAAAGCTAATGTAGCTACCAAGGCTAGTAACGTGCAAACAACAGCTAAGAGATTAGCGAGAAAGTCGTAGAAAGGAGGAGAGCTATAAGTGCTTAAACAGAACTAGTGTGGGTTAAGACTTGGAGTAGACATTAAAGCAACTGAAGTGGGAAAGCAGAAAGCAGGCTAGTAGAATTCACCAGAGCAGTACAGAGACGCTGTCACAGAAACACCGGAAATGACACAACTCGCTTACCCCTCGCAATACGTCAGCACGTATCTTTAAACTAATCCAGTGAGGCTAATTCGTGTATAAGAAATTAGAATCAAGGTGGCAGGTTGCCACAAGTAATTTCTACACACTTAGAAACTGTCATTTCTCCAGCAGTTTATGACAGTTTTAAGTGATTTACGAGCACACACTTACTGATCATCATTTAAAAAGATCAAATATCTCTCCATTTACAATCTCAAAAACTTTGGCAACACAAATAACTAATATGAGAAAACTAGGATTTGTACCCAGGTTCACATAAACTCTGACTTATCCATCTCATTGTTAAGAAGTAGAAAAATAACTTCTGCAACATGTTAGTCTGGAGGTTTATACTCATGTCTCACAGTCAGTGATTAAAACTGATCTGAGTTCAAACTGTTTACTTACAACACAGCTACACTCACAGATAACTGATCCTCCCACCTGCTTGTCAAACAGCAATCGATCTGAGTGCAGACCTGCGGGGATCAACACGTGTGAACACTGGCAGCCGGTGGCTGCTTGCTTCACTGCCGTTCAGTGGCTAACAAGCAAAGCTAATTGCTAACATCCATCGCTGCAACTAACAAACTCCACAAATCAATTCAACAGCTCCACCATCCACAGTCAGATACATAAATCTGATTATTTACTGCTGAATTACAGCTTACAACTTGCATCAACAGCTGGCGCTGCTGCGGTGTGTGCGTTTTTGCTGGCTAGCAAAACATCCTGGCTCTGACTATTTGCTGGAGTTTACCAGCCTGTCGCTCATTTGAAGATAATTGCAGGCCGTTCTCAGCTTTCAGTGTCTGATAGTCCATAACTAACATTTTTGCCACGTCTTGTCAACGAAAATGAAACATAAATTTTGTCTTAGTTTTTGTTGTCCCTCACCGGTGGATGAGCAGGGAGCTCTGGGCAGTATAGAGGGAAGCCAAACACCGTTCATCTGCACAAATTAACCACACTGTGATGACACAAAGCTGTTTGAAAATCAGCAGTTTCCCTTTTAATGATGTAAATCAATCTGGTGGCTTAGGCTTTCACAGACTGACTGCAGCATTTTATTTTCTGTTTATTTACTTGAGCAACGCAAACTTGGGGACATAAGCACAGAAAATAAAATGTTGCAGTCAATTTGTGAAAGCATGAGTTTTGTTCATTGTATTATGATAGTAATTTACACACACAGAAACACACTTAGACACACACCTGCAGTACTCACGGTAATACATATAATACCCCAAAAAACAAAACATCAGGCAATGTAAATAGCAATTGGAGCCTAATTTTTGTAGGGCTGTACCTGACTCTGAATTATATCAATCGAATCAGATTTGGGTGTTTAATACAAATATTCTACAATTAGTGTTTTTTTTTCCACATCAAGTTTTAAAGTTTGAATGGGGCTCAGCAGAAAGTTCAGTGTGACAGTGGCATCTACATAATACAGTGAACAATTTAAAGGTGCTGACAAGAGATTGGAATTGTGTGACATTTTGTCAATGTGTGACACGAGATATTAAACATAAGACAGAGATTGGGTTGTATTAAGTATCTGTGAGCTGTAAAATCACCACTTGCACGCAGAAGAGGGAAGACAATGTCACCTGAAAGCCTGGAAAGTTTCTCCTTTGTGCCACTGCATCACATCTGCAGCTGTCTGTACCAAAGGGTAGCATGAAAGTCAAGAGTGCTGGGGCGCTGGTGGCTTAGTGGTAGAGCAGGCGCCCCATGTAAAAGGCTGTTGCCGCAGCGGCCTGGGTTCGACTCCAGCATGTGGCCCTTTGCTGCATGTCACTCCCTCTCTCTCTCTCTCTCCCCCCTTCACGCTTGTCTGTCCTATACAGTAAAGGCTAAAAAGCCCTAAAAAATATCTTAAAAAAAAAAAAAAAGAAAGTCAAGAGTGCTCACTCCACAGTAAAATCTGAGTACCATCTGGATCTGTCAAGAAATGCTCTTCTTTTGTTATGGAGTAGTTATTGTATTGAATTGAATTGAATTAAATTCAGTTTGATTCAGTTCAATTCAATTAAATTCAATTCATATTTATACAGCACAATACAAAAAAAAAAACCTTTCATGGAGGAAAAATGGTAAAAACCTCAGGGAGAGCAACTGAGGAGGGATCCCTCCTCCAGGACAGACAGGCGTGCAATAGATGTCGTACAGAACAGATCAACATAATAAATGTACAGTCATTCATTTGACAAAATGATACATTAAGAGAGAGATATAGAGAGAGTTGCACAGCAAACAGTAATGACAATAGCTACAATGACATTAATTTTAGCAATAATAATGATATTATTTTGTAGTATATGCTGTATAAGTATATATTAATATATGATAGTATAAGTCTGTGACAATAATAATCATATGTGTATAATAATAGTAGAAGTATGACTAATAATAATATTAACAGAAGTAGGAGGCATCAGGCAGGACCACGGCAGCAACGAAACCATGACCCACCACCCAGGCATAGACGCGTTTTCATGGGAACCTGTGAGACAGTGGAGCACAAAGCCTCCAGAGCAGAGCCCAGTTAGTGACATGAAGAGGAACCAACTTTTCAGAATCTGAGAGCAAGAGAGAGAGAAGAAGAGAAGTGGCTTAGTGTATCATAGGAAGTCCCCCAACAAACTAGGCCTAAGTCAGCCCTAATTAGGGGCTGGTCCAAGCCAAGCCTGAGTCAGCCCTAACTAAAAGCTTTGTCAAAGAGGAAAGTCTTAAGTCGACTCTTAAATTAAGAGAGAATGTCTGCCTCTCAGACTGAAACAGGAAAGTGATTCCACAGAAAAGCACCCTGCTAGCTGAGGGCTCTGGCTCCTATTCTACTTTTGGAGACTTTAGGAACCACGACTAACCCTGCATTCTTAGAGTGATATGACAGAGCCTGACCATTTAGAGCTTTGTAAGTTAGGAGAAGGACTTTAAATTCAAATCTGGATTTTACAGGGAGCCAGTGCAGAGAAACTAACTAACTTCTTAGTTCCTGTCAGTACACGTGCAGCTTCATTCTGGATCAGCTGGAGAGTTTCTAAAGACTTGTGAGAGCAACCTGATAATAAGGAACTGCAGTTGTTCATCCTAGAGGTAACAAATATGTGGACCAATTTTTCTGCATGTTTTTGAGACAGGATATGCCTAATTTTTGCAATCTCACGCAGATGAAAAACCTCTTCTAGACTGCGTAGTCTATGAAGTTTGTTTTATATGGGAGTTTCAAGACAAATCTTGATCAAATATTACTCCAAGGCAACAAGCAAAGCTCTCGCGAGATGACGTCACAGCCCAGAGGAAGTGAAGGGTCAGGGAAACGCTTAGTATGCTATTTACAGAGATAGCACTGGCGATCTGAACCAGTCAGTGGCAAAAAAAGCACTTTTAATGCACAAACTTATACGGGACGCATTTGCCCCCGTTACCGTTTCAGCTCGTTTCGCGGCTGCCAGCTGCATCCGCCTCCCTCAATACTGAACCAATTTTAGAACGAGTTGTACCTATGAATCATACGCACACATATACATGGGGAAATAGGGCCCAGGTTGAAAAATACCGAAGTTATCCTTTAAGATAGAGACATTATGGGGTGTTTGGGGCCAAGAACAATAACAGTTTTGTCTGATATTAATATCAGGAAATTGGAGCTCATCCAGGTTTTTATGTCTTTAAGACATGTCTGAAGTTTAGCTAACTGATTGGTTTCTTCTGACTTGATCGATAGATATTATTGTGTATCATCTGCATAACAATGGAAGTTTACAAAGTGAATTCTAATAATCCTACCTAAATGGGAAGAATATATAAAGTAAACAGAATAGGTCCAAGCTCAGAACCCTATGGACATAGTGACTTTCAGAACGGACAGAAATGTTGTGTAGTGTGAACCAGGCATAAGAGACACATTTATGATTTGGATGAGGAAATCATTGGATCAGATGTTTGCGGCTGATAGTGTCATTTCAAATTCAACTGTGGGACCTGGATTATAAAAACCAACAGAGACCACATCTATCATCAAATCAACCAGGACTGAAATCGGGGGGATTATATCTTAAAAGTGAGAGTACACTTCTTTCTAGAGGTAAACAATTTATAAAAAAGTGTCATTACAGTAAGAAAGTATGTAATTAGTTACTTTACAGCCATACATTTAAATATAGTCAAATTATCATGAGTAAACACTGTCTGTCTTTCTCCACTTTTGTGTCTGTGATGTTGGGGTGCTGTTGAATTGTTTAGGTATGGCCCCCACCAGGATGCAGACCCCTTTAAACCCAGAGTCCCTGCTCTAATTCACCATTTTGTAGCCTATAAGAACCAAGACCATGGAGCCTGGCTGAGAGGAGGGGATGTCTGGCTGGATGACTGCCAGTGAGTACTGCATTCATAAATCAAGATAGTGATATTGATATTGATAGATAAATAAGTGAATATATATTTGCCTAAGCGAAGTCTGTCAACTTCCAGTGCAACAGAATGTCAGTCAAATTCCTCAGTATGAGTTTCAGGTAGCACAGTTTGTTTTTCTGTACATTTGATGACAGAGATGAAAGCAAGAAATTCATTTCTGTCTAATAACCATTTACAGCTTAAGTCTGTGTTTGTGTGTCTGCGTGTGGAGACCTCAGAGTGTAGCTGTACCCAGTGATAATATTCTCTCTTCCTTGTATAGATTTGCTGATAATGGTATTGGCCTCACTCTAGCAAGGTATGGAATTCACCACCACCACCACCACCACCACCACCACGCACACACACACACACACACTAGTCATATTCTTATGGATAAAAATATTGGGTAACACTTTATATTAAGGTACTGTAATAAGCGTTAATTAATGCTTAATAAGCACAAATTAACAGTTAATGAGCACTTATAAGACAGTATAAAGTGCTTATTAACATTAGACTATAAGTGTTTATTACAGCATAACTGACAGTTATCATTGCTTATAGGAGCATTATAGGCACTTAATAGAAACTTTGTTATCAGTTTATAAACCTATACTAAATATTAATAAGATGTCTATTTACATTAATTATAATTTATAAGGGTTAATTATAGAATAATAACCACATTTGTTACTGGTTTATAAGACACTATAAGCCCCTGTAAGATGAAATAAATAAGGTGTTTATTAACATTAATAAGAGAGTTAATAATAGTATAAAAAGAAAAAGGAAAGAAGCCAGCACTCACAAATGTCCTTTTGGTAAATTTAATAAACCAACTTGGGTGGCGTTACCAGAAACACAGACGTTTCAACAGAAAGTCTTCTTCAGTGTGTCACACACACTTTCTGTCGAAACGTCTGTGTTTCTGGTAACGCCACCCAAGTTGGTTTATTAAATTTACCAAAAGGACATTTGTGAGTGCTGGCTTCTTTCCTTTTTCTTTTTTCTGCTGCTTTTTTGACAATAGTGATTGCATTAAAAATCAATATGAAAAGGAAACACGTCCTTATGTTGTGTTTTCACCACCATTGGTAGGCTGAATTCTCATCATGAGTGAATAAAGCAGCTAACTCTGAGTCAATCTGCTCAAATTTTTTAAGTTCAAATAGCTCATGTTTGTCTTAGTGTGCCATTTTGAGGAAATGAGAATCCCATGATCCCTTGCTAAAGAAAATAATAACATACTAGAGTGAAAAGAATGCATCAGAATTCTTTAATGTTGAAATAATGATTGATATCTGGATGTTGCAATAGGTGCATAATTAATAGAATTATTAACTTCAGTGAGTGCATAATGAAGAGTTTATGAATGTCAACAAGACACTGTTCCCACTTTAGATCCAGTAGCTGCAAAGATGCATTATGACCTGTTAATAAGTGCATATTAATAATTTATTAACGTTTATACGACACTGTTCCCACTTTAGATCTGGTAGCTGCAAAGGATCATTATTTGCTATTACTAAGTGCATAATTAAGCATTTATTAACGTAATATGGCATTTCTATTAACTTCTTATAGTCTCACTAATGTTAATAAACATCTTGTTAATATTGATAAATTGTCTATAAACATTTAAGGATGTTCTAGTACCCAATAATATCTTATAAGCCAATAATAAATGTGTTGTATACTATTATTAACTCACATAGGAAAGAAGCAAGCACTCTCAAAATAAATCCACTCAACAGGTGCACGGCCAAAAGCAGCAGAAAAAAGAAAAAGGAAAGAAGCCAGCACTCACAAATGTCCTTTTGGTAAATTTAATAAACCAACTTGGGTGGCGTTACCAGAAACACAGACGTTTCAACAGAAAGTCTTCTTCAGTGTGTCACACACACTTTCTGTCGAAACGTCTGTGTTTCTGGTAACGCCACCCAAGTTGGTTTATTAAATTTACCAAAAGGACATTTGTGAGTGCTGGCTTCTTTCCTTTTTCTTTTTTCTGCTGCTTTTGGCCGTGCACCTGTTGAGTGGATTTATTTTGAGAGTGCTTGCTTCTTTCCTATGTGAGTTAATAATAGTATACAACACATTTATTATTGGCTTATAAGATATTATTGGGTACTAGAACATCCTTAAATGTTTATAGACAATTTATCAATATTAACAAGATGTTTATTAACATTAGTGAGACTATAAGAAGTTAATAGAAATGCCATATTACGTTAATAAATGCTTAATTATGCACTTAGTAATAGCAAATAATGATCCTTTGCAGCTACCAGATCTAAAGTGGGAACAGTGTCGTATAAACGTTAATAAATTATTAATATGCACTTATTAACAGGTCATAATGCATCTTTGCAGCTACTGGATCTAAAGTGGGAACAGTGTCTTGTTGACATTCATAAACTCTTCATTATGCACTCACTGAAGTTAATAATTCTATTAATTATGCACCTATTGCAACATCCAGATATCAATCATTATTTCAACATTAAAGAATTCTGATGCATTCTTTTCACTCTAGTATGTTATTATTTTCTTTAGCAAGGGATCATGGGATTCTCATTTCCTCAAAATGGCACACTAAGACAAACATGAGCTATTTGAACTTAAAAAATTTGAGCAGATTGACTCAGAGTTAGCTGCTTTATTCACTCATGATGAGAATTCAGCCTACCAATGGTGGTGAAAACACAACATAAGGACGTGTTTCCTTTTCATATTGATTTTTAATGCAATCACTATTGTCAAAAACAGGAAAAAAGGATTGGAAACCCTAATAGTTGAGTTCTAAAAAAAAAAGACAGATCTGGGTTCATTTGGCTTTTTCAAAAGTTTTGTTACTTAGATTGACTGTTTGGGAATACAGTGTTCCACAAAGCTCCCTGTAACCCATCAGTTTTCTGAAAGTGAGTGACAAAAGTCTCAACATTGGCCAGGCCAAAGGTGGCCAGGTCAGTGATGTCTTCAGGCCAGTTGCTTAGGTCAAACATGGTGGCAGCGGCCTTCAAGACACCCTCATCAAGGTTGCCAAACCGCATGGTGAGGTTGTTACGGAAGCCACTGATAAGTTTATCTTTCACTTTGTGGAAGTCATTGTCATCCACTTGTTTCCTGTTGAGTTTTACACCAGAGAAAGTGTTTCCGAGAAAAGGTCCCACTTCATCCAGGAACTGCTTCAGATGCTGACCTGGGTCTGTCTGAAATACAGAAGGAAAAATTTTCACTGTCACGATTGCTAAACATACACCGTAGCATATTAATTCCTCTCTAGGGAGTTTATTTTGTTTATCTGCATGGCTACAAGACAACCATCTGCAATGTCAGCACATCCCTCTGAAAGAGAAGGCTCAGAATTAAACCCATAAACACATTTAATCTAACTTCCCTTGTTTTTAATCCACAGCCTAGTACTGAATTACTCTCACAATGGTTTCACAAGAGTGATAATGAGGGCTTGAAGTTCTCCGGTACGGTGCTGGATTTCCGGCGCAGGAATATTCGAAGCGCAGTGCCCAGCAGCGGAGGCAGTTTTCAATCGCCGCCCATGTTAACCTATCTGACTGACTGTCCACACAGGCCGCTGAGCAAAGCAGAGCGCCCACAGAGGCTTGTGCACTGCAGTGCTTCAGTTCGCCGTCTGGTCTATTTTTCACACGAGCTGCGATCGCTTCTGTTAAGCTGGATAGAGCAGATCGTACCAAACAGGAAGTCAGACACAGATGAGAGAATGGCCAATTTTCAAAATAAAATAAATTTTAAAAATAAAAGCCTGTTTAATCATGATGTTGCTTGTCCGTCTATAAATATTTGTTCAGTTTGGTCTAGACACAAGAGAGATGAAAACACACACACACACACAGAAAGAGAGAGAGAGAGAGAGAGAGAGAGAGAGAGAGAGAGAGAGAGAAATGGCTACAGGTTGGGGGCTGCAATTCAGATAGATAGAAGATGCTCCTTGATGTCAAAGGTCATGAGTTCAAGCCTCAACTGATGTAAAATCTACATTTTAATGCAGACGTATTGTATCTCAACCTTATGCATCTTCACACACATCTCACTCACTTTAACTCACACAGAACGTCATTAGCGACGCACTTACCTACCGAAGCTATTTCTAGCGACACCCTCCACAAGCCGCGACACACACACTCTGTTAATCACGATCAAAGTCAATGTCTCTGAGTGTCACAGTTACACACTAAGGTTCTGCTAAAACATACTACTGTTATCTGGGTGTTCATTATACTCAGCTTACCTGTAGGAAATTTAGAAATATGACTGGCTGCTAGTTCAAGCATGACCTTCATCTCTGTAGCTAAAGCTGCTAGCCTAATTATTACTGTAATTATTACTGACATGAATGAACCAAGTACACCTCTTCTGATTAACTGTAATGTTACCATCATTATCATAAACATCAACATTTAGAACACACAGTCACATTTTATAACTTTGTAAGGCCATCATGTAATGTTACATGATTAGCTGAGCTGCTAGTGTTGGCCAGCTCAGTGGCCTAGTGGTAGAGTGTCTGCTCCGAGACTGGGAGGTCGTGGGTTCAATCCCTGGCCGGGTCATACCAAAGACTATAAAAATGGGACCCATTGCCTCCCTGCTTGGCACTCAGCATCAGGGGTTGGAATTGGGGGTTAGATCACCACATGATTCCCGAGCGCTGATTCCCGAGCGCTGATTCCCGAGCGCGGCACCGCTGCTGCTCACCACTCCCTCAGGGAGAACAAATTTCACACACTCAGGTGTGTGACAATCAATTGGACCTTAACCTTAACCTATCACAAAGAACTAGAATTAGCTAAAGATCAACAAGCTAGCCAAAAGCCTAATGTTACTTTAACAAACTAACTTACCTCTTGTTTTAACAAACTAACTTATCACAGGAGCAGAAACAGATGAAAAATCGTCTTCAGAGTCCCGAAGCCAAGTGTTGCATCCTACTCCAACTGGAGCGGCACTGGAGGAGTTTGCATCAGTTTTTTCAGCCATCTCAGCCTTGCTAGGTTCTGTCCTCTGATGAGGAGTGGCGAGCATAGGTGGCGAGTGGCATCCAGTGAGTTGAGTGAATATCCCAGGATGCATTTTGCACAGTTTGGCGATAGCCTTTACTAGTTCTTAACTTTCTGGTCAAACGATTAAAAGTAACGTCAAAATTATGTCTAGATGTGATGACTTTGCAAATAACACAAATTTCAAAACAGAATTGACATGCTTCGCTCTGAAGAGGTGACACTTCAAATAGCCGATTAGATGCATTATGGGCTGTATCGATAGAGAAATTACTGCAGGCAACAGCGGAGAGAGGGAGAGCGTGGACCCAAGAAGGGGTTCCATGTGTGTGTGCATGTGCGTGTCTGTGGAGCCAGATCAGGTGCAGCAAAAGCCACTGTATTTTTGCTGTTCATAAGTTTTTATTGAAATTAATCGAACGACAAAAGCGACGTTCAGATACCCATACGTAATGACATTGTAAATAACACCCATTTCGATATTTGACTTTTTTTGCTGTCCCGGAATTGTCCCAGGCACATCATCTTTGTGTCTCAGTACCAATTTTTATAGTCCCCGGGGCATCGGGACACTGTTCGTTTCAAGCCCTGAGAGCATATTAATAATTTATTAACCTTTATACGACACTGTTCCCACTTTAGATCCGGTAGCTGCAAAGGATCATTGTTAACTATTAATAACACCTTATTAATTTAATCTGATAGGGTCTTATAGTGTCTTATAAACCAGTAATAAATAGTGGTTATTATTCTATAATTAACCCTTATAAATCATAATTAATGTAAATAGACATCTTATTAATATTTAGGATAGCTTTATAAACTGTTATCAAGTTTCTATTAAGTGCTTATAATGCTCCTATATGTAATAATAACTGTTAATTATGCTATAATTAACACTTAGAGTACAGGCCAAAAGTTTGGACACAGCTTCTCATTCAATGCGTTTTCTTTATTTTCATGACTATTTACATTGTAGATTCTCACTGAAGGCATCAAAACTATGAATGAACACATGTGGAGTTATGTACTTAACAAAAAAAGGTGAAATAACTGAAAACATGTTTTATATTCTAGTTTCTTCAAAATAGCCACCCTTTGCTCTGATTACTGCTTTGCACACTCTTGGCATTCTCTCCATGTGCTTCAAGAGGTAGTCACCTGAAATGGTTTCCACTTCACAGGTGTGCCTTATCAGGGTTAATTAGTGGAATTTCTTGCTTTATCAATGGGGTTGGGACCATCAGTTGTGTTGTGCAGAAGTCAGGTTAATACACAGCCGACAGCCCTATTGGACAACTGTTAAAACTCATATTATGGCAAGAACCAATCAGCTAACTAAAGAAAAACCAGTGGCCATCATTACTTTAAGAAATGAAGGTCAGTCAGTCCAGAAAATTGCAAAAACTCTAAATGTGTCACCAAGTGGAGTCGCAAAAACCATCAAGCGCTACAACGAAACTGGCACACATGAGGACCGACCCAGGAAAGGAAGACCAAGAGTCACCTCTGCTTCTGAGGATAAGTTCATCCGAGTCACCAGCCTCAGAAATCGCAAGTTAACAGCAGCTCAGATCAGAGACCAGATGAATGGCACACAGAGTTCTAGCAGCAGACCCATCTCTAGAACAACTGTTAAGAGGAGACTGCGCCAATCAGGCCTTCATGGTCAAATAGCTGCTAGGAAACCACTGCTAAGGAGAGGCAACAAGCAGAAGAGATTTGTTTGGGCCAAGAAACACAAGGAATGGACATTAGACCAGTGGAAATCTGTGCTTTGGTCTGATGAGTCCAAATTTGAGATCTTTGGTTCCAACCGCCGTGTCTTTGTGAGACGCAGAAAAGGTGAACGGATGGATTCCACATGCCTGGTTCCCACTGTGAAGCATGGAGGAGGAGGTGTGATGGTGTGGGGGTGTTTTGCTGGTGACACTGTTGGGGATTTATTCAAAATTGAAGGCACACTGAACCAGCATGGCTACCACAGCATCCTGCAGCGACATGCCATCCCACCTGGTTTGCGTTTAGTTGGACGATCATTTATTTTTCAACAGGACAATGACCCCAAACACACCTCCAGGCTGTGTAAGGGCTATTTGACCAAGAAGGAGAGTGATGGAGTGCTGCGGCAGATGACCCGGCCTCCACAGTCACCGGACCTCAACCCAATCCAGATGGTTTGGGGTGAGCTGGACCGCAGAGTGAAGGCAAAGGGGCCAACAAGTGCTAAACACCTCTGGGAACTCCTTCAAGACTGTTGGAAAACCATTTCAGGTGACTACCTCTTGAAGCTCATGGAGAGAATGCCAAGAGTGTGCAAAGCAGTAATCAGAGCAAAGGGTGGCTATTTTGAAGAAACTAAAATCTAAAACACGTTTTCAGTTATTTCACCTTTTTTTGTTAAGTACATAACTCCACATGTGTTCATTCATAGTTTTGATGCCTTCAGTGAGAATCTACAATGTAAATAGTCATGAAAATAAAGAAAACGCATTGAATGAGAAGGTGTGTCCAAACTTTTGGCCTGTACTGTATATAGTCCTATTAATGGTAATAAACATCCTATTATGTCTTATAAGTGCTCATTAACTGTTAATTGGTGCTTATTAAGCATTAATTAAAGCTTATTACAGTGCCTTAATATAAAGTGTTACTGCATTTGTGTTTGAATGGGGCAATTTGATCTAATATGGTGGAAAATGAATTATTAAAACTATTTAGCATCTCACTTGCAGAAAAGGGCAGGATAGATTGACAAGTATGGAAGTTGAAAGCAGTGTTTAGCAGCAGAGGATGAGTTAAAAATTCCAGGAACAGGGCGCCAAATTTACATTAGGTAACAAAATCAAACTCAAGACACTGGTTGTCAGAGAAAAAGAGATCTACACATTTGATGTCTGGACTCTCTGTACCATGAGATAACACAAGATCAAGAGTATGGCCCTTTTTTGTGAGTAAGACCAGTCCAACCACGTTAGTTTAAAAGACTCTGACAAGTTTAAAAACTTCCAGCCCAGTTGGTCAGAGGGACAGCAGACATGTACATTAAAATCACCAAGAATGAGGAACAAAACGAGGTGGCGTTTCAGAGAGCAGCTCAGCAAAGTCACTGATAAATGTGGAATGTTTAGGCGGTCTATATTATCACACACAAACATGGTGATTTTCCTTTGATGAGAAAAGGAAGGGCTTCCAAAGTGCTAAAAAGACCAAGAACAATGCTAGAACATCTTAATTTTTCTCTGTGAATAATCTCACCACCCCTGCTTTATTTTCTGGGCTGATTTAAGAAACAGTAACCAGGCTTCGAGTAGGGGGACGCAGTCATTTTGTGACAGCCAGGACTCTGTGACAAGAAGAGATCAAGGTCATTTGACAGAATAAAATCATTACATAGGAAACATTTATTTACCAGTGATCTTACATTAAGAAGACTGCAATTTGTTGACTGCACTGGCAATGGAAGGCATAAAATTTTTAATTAAATTGGACGTGACAGAAGTTGAAAGTAACTGCTGCTGAACTTTATTCACAGTGGTCTGTCTTCTACCACAAATGGTAGCTATCTCGTTTTGTTTTGACTCATCTAGGCACTGTTGGGAGGGGAATGCACTGAATAGTAAGCAGGGCTGGGTATTAATAAAAGAGACAAAATTTGCTGTGAGCAAACCTGTGCTCATTTTGTTGGGGTGAAGATTATCTCTTTTATACAAGTCCCTTCTATTCCAAAAAGCATTAAAATGATCAGTAAAGCTAAAACTGGCAAAACACAGACTCTGAAGCCACTGATTAAAACTAAAAACCCTGCTTAAACCCTCACATCCCTTTGTCAGAGTTAGAGTAGGCACTGTTATTACATAGTGTTTACCCAGGCTTCAACAGTAACAGCAAGAAGTTCCGAGGCGCGCTCAGTTTGGTAGTTTGGCAGACCAAGGTGCGCTGAGATGGGTGTGGCGGCGCAGCAGGGAGAGGTGTCGACCGATCCAGCTTGGCGCAGTGACAGTTTCGTGCCAAAAGGCTTCGCCGAAGGTGCGCTAAAAGCTCGCCAACTGAAACCAGGTCTACTGTCAGCGCAGGGGGAGCGCAGCCGGTGTAAACCAAAGTTTGGCTGACCAGCGGACAGTGCGCACACTTCACCAAAACCTCACAGGCAGGTTTCCAGAATATCAGGCACATTAACGATGCAATAAATACCCAAAAAAAAACACTATTCAATGCAACTATCTGCAATCAGCACATAAATGTATCTCTATATCAACTGTCCCGTCACATCTGATGTCAGATCAAAGGGGATTGGCACCGTTTGGCACATTTGGCACGCGTAATGGAAACCCAACCTGATTTGATTAACACAGCTGCAAACTAATGAGTTCACATCCCTCTCAGCCAACCACAAACAGCCACAGCATCAGATAGGGAGTATATATTCAGCATCTGTCATCTTAGAAAAGTCAAAAGAAAAGAAACAGAGTGAGACTGCGAGAGAGAAAGAGAGAGCGCGCGCGCACGAGAGAAACGCAACATTGATTTACAATTGTGGTGACCTCCTCCCAGGCTACCTTTGCATCATCAGCCCAGTTCCGTATATTCGGACACTGCGAGCTTGGACCTCTCGGACCAAAACATCAGTTTCCTCCTGGGAGGAGTTTGGCCGTCTAACGCTGCTGCTCTCTTCCGCCATGGCGAATTGAGTAAACTCTCATTACGCCTTCGCGCGGCGCATTTAAGGGCGAGGAGAGGGGCTCATTTGATTGGTGTGATGTGTGTAAAACCCACTCCACGCCTTCTCTCCTCCCTCTTTCCGACTTGCGCCGGTAGGAGGGACGGAGGTGGGATAGAGGAGTTGCTGCGCCAGGCGCACAGTGTGCCAAACTTGCAAAATCCGCCTGGCCACACCCAGTTGCCCGGTCTACGAAACCCAAGCCCGTTGTGTTTGAACCATAGACTGTAAAAATAATGGACATAGCCACTGTGACATCACCCATTGGTTAGTTTGAAATTATTAAAATGTGAGGTGGCAAAAAATGAGTTGTTATGGTTTTGCCGTCAGATTTACTAGTAGCCTGACTTAATTACTGTTTTTGTATGCATCGTTTTAAACATTATATTTTTCAGTGTATATGTTTATGCAGTTATTGCTGACAAAGATCATATTTGAAGATGGGAGGTGCCTTCTATTAGATAAAATACACAAAGATAGTAGGACTGATTGCGTTGTCAGCTCATGGCCTCTGATTGGCCTCACCATAGTAGGCATCACTTATGTGTTTAAATTTTCTTGGTTCTTTTACCTAATCTGATGAAAACATTATGTTTCTAATAAAGTTTATATCAAGTAACAGGACAGTTTGGGGGAATTCCCTTTTCTTCGCCTATGGACACTTCCCTCCTACACACCTGTCTTCAAGTTTTTGAAGTATGCATGGGCCTCTATATTTGAAAAAGAACACAAAACTAGGCTAACATACACACCCACAAAATAAACAAATGAACAGTTACTGATACCTCATATTGTGTATCCACTCAGTGATTACTTTGTCTTCAGCCACTTCCTTATGTATTCGGGGGTTTTTTTGTTGCCCATAAACTCTGACAGCATCGTAAACTGTAATGGCTCTTCTGGTTTGACCTCACCTCAGCCTCTGTTAATTCATGAACACTGCTTGTTATTCTCAGTTTGTGCGATTTACCTTTCTATCTGCATCTGTTTGTTCTGCTTGCAGTGAAAACAGAGAAATAGGCCATCTTTACATGTGCAATGTAATTATTCACATCACTAAATGAGCGAGATTATATTTAGCACTGAAAGTACATATACAATGTATTACATAACACACCTGTAGTTTTTATATTGATGTTAGATGCTACATTTACTCAACAAAGAAACACAATCACAGTTTTCAATCCCTTGAATAATGATTGGGATGTTTGAATAATATATTCAAAATTTAGAAATTTTACAATACTGATGCTACAGTGCTACTTTACCAATACTACTATCACTACACGCACTACTACTACTTTCACACTTCCAGACTCTAACTCTCCATCTTTGTGTGCAGTGGAGGGACATTCCCAGATGATGATGGCTCTCATCAGCAGGTGAAAAACTCACTGTTTGTGGGTGAAAGTGAAAATCGTGGAATGCCCCTCCTTGACAACAGGATCTGGGGCCTCGGGGGTTCTGACCTTATTGGAAGAACTCTGCCACGTGGCATGTAAGTGACTTTATTAGCATGTTGTTTTGGTTTTACAGCCCACAAACTCTACTCTCATCATCTGAATTTGCAGCTGCATCAGTGTGTGTGTGTGTGCGTGTGCGTGTGTGTGTGTGCGTAAACTGTCTATATGGAACATAGTGAGCTTATATGAATGGACAGTGAAAAAGAAGGAATGGTCTGATGAGCTGTGCAGATTTCTCTGCAGTGACAACTTGTCAATCCTTTAAAACTGACACGAATTCAAACTGACCCTAACTGCTGTTCCTCATGGAGAAGCAAAGTGAGAACATTTGACAGCTACTTTTCCTTAGCCAAAGTATATTTTAGGTGGAGTCCCAGTTTAATAGAAATGGCTTAGCAGAGAAAAGGAGGGAATGTCTCAAAAGCTGTGTTACAGTCCCTCCAGGATGTTGCGATCGGAACAGTTAATGCAATTTTAGCCAATCCCTTTGAATTCTGCATGACCTTGCAATTTTGTCCAATCACCACAACTTCACCACAAATTTGACTATTTAAAACATTCAAATCTCATTTCATTGTAGACCTGGGTGCAGCATATTGATTCATGCTCAGCACCCCCCCCCCCCGTTTATCATGACACTACTGCTGCAGGACCAGAGCACTGTGCCTGGGACAGAGTCACACACAGTGACAGGGCAACTGCTTAGCATCACATGGCAAACTTTACCCAATGGTTATCACAACAGATTTAATGACAAAGTTAAGTCATTTAGGTGGCGGTGTGAGATAAACAGCTTGGTGTCGGATTAACCGCTGCTGCGGGGCTTCAGCCCAAATGGCAAAATATGACGAGTAGGGTTGAGATCACACTGTGCTGTGTTAGCCCTTGCTAACCTGATACAGAGAGCAGGAGAGGAGCTTCTCATTGGTACATCCTTCAGCACTGCATCTAACGGCATTAACAGATGATTGGCAGCAGCCCCCCACCAGCCCTGCCCTCACAAATATATTCTGTGAAAAACACTGAATGTTCATAATAGTGAGCTTCAAATCCAAGACAGTATCACAACTACTTTTGGAGTTTTCACTTGCCCCTGCAATTTCATTTAAAAAAAATCACCAGTTAACACTGAAACATGCATTTAAAGTTTTTAGAAAAGCTGCCATAATATCAGGTGTTTCAGGCTGTAGCAATTTTAGAAACAGCCCAGAGGGACAGGTAGTGCCAGAGATTCCTTTATTGTGTGCGAAAATTACAACTCCATGCTTGATCTTAAAACCGATGGGGTCAAGGGCTGTAATGCCATAGTCTACTGTGCCATGGCCAAGAGGAGAGCTTTGTGTGTAGTGACCAAAGGATTGCCCTCAAAGCCAACCGTCAACAATGTACAGACCCAGTGTAATGATAGCTGCTGCAATTGGTGCCCAAAACAAATTTCCCGCCTGGGACAATAAAGTTTATCTTATCTTATCATAACATGGTTGGTACCAATGGATGCCTTAGGTCCTCTAGTTAAATACCTGTGTCTTCACTGTAAATTTAAAACTCAGCCCGATACAGCAAGTTTTATTTGGTAAAAATTGAGTCTGCCCTACTTCTCACCTTCAGCTCTGCCTGTCATACCTGGTGCTCCATTTACGATTTTTTTTTTTTTTTTTGCCGCCACTTCATTGTTGTCTTCCTGCTTCTTTCACCTTCTTGTTCTCTCTGTATCCTGGTTTTTCTTTGAGGAGCTCTCAATTTTTGGTGAGGCATTCTTACTTAAGTAGTCAGGCTGCAGTCGGTCTCACAAGTTTACTTTAGCAACACTTGTGTGTTCTGCACACCTGACTTCCTCTGTCAGATGGACTGCACCGCTTCACAATACCTGTGGGGAGTGGAGTATCAGATGGCACACTGAAATATGTTTTAATAATAAAAATACATTTAGTTATCACTTAAATACATATAACTTGTACTGTCAGTGATTTAACTAAATTGTTGCACTTCATCCCATTTAAGGGTTAGCCATATACCTGTTCATGCCCCCCTCACCCACTCCTTGACTTTGGGCTGGGGTCATCTGTTCCCTTTGATCCCCCTTAGAGTGCCCTGCCATCTTCTATTTCTAATTTTTCTCAGAGAATCAAATGTTAATAGAAATGTTTTTGGTATATGCTATGCTGGCACACTATTGTGGATAAACGTTACAGAAGACAGAAGAGTGTGACAAAGACAATTGTTACTGAAAAACAAATCTGGTGTATGTGCATACGAAGGAAGGAGGCAAGCCTTTCCAAGTTTGGATGAAAATGTATTTCTTAGACTAAAATCAGTTTACAAGACCAGTTCTGCTGTGGCAAATAGTCTTTAAACCTTCAAACATTGTCCACAGTGAGTGGTGAAGGTACATAAAAGTCAGTCAATGGACCCTAGTCCTGAACTACAAACATATGATTCAGGTCAATAATATCAGTATAAGATGGGAAACCATGCTTCTTCTGTTGAAGCATGGAGTAGTACGCACATTACATTGCACTAGATCGTCATAATACTACTTATGCGTGTGCAACAAAACCCTGAGTGTAAATTGCTGATGGGTTGATGTCCGTGTGGATTTATGTTTCCCTACAGTGATTTTCCTATCCGGGGCATGCAGATCTATGACGGTCCCATCAACATGCAGAACTGTACATTTCGGAAATATACAGCGCTGGATGGACGGCACACCAGTGCCTTTGGCTTCAGGCTCAACAACTCGTGGCAGAGCTGCCCCAACAATAACATCACTGACATCATCTTTGACCAAGTACCTGTGAGTCCATTTCTATGTGAATTACACAAAACATCTGGACTGATTTAACCAGAGACATTAGTAGGAAACAGACGATGTGCTTAGAAATGAAATGAGA
Organism: Epinephelus lanceolatus; assembly: GCF_041903045.1. Lineage (NCBI taxonomy): Eukaryota > Metazoa > Chordata > Actinopteri > Perciformes > Serranidae > Epinephelus > Epinephelus lanceolatus. The sequence goes on along the minus strand of NC_135735.1, from coordinate 48,362,464 downwards.
ATGTAAAGATTCTTACATTAGAGAAGCAAGCTTTAAATGGGCTCCAGTCCTAGACTATTTGGTACTATAAAGGTAAAGGTGAAGTTTTTGACCCTGAGAGGCAGTATGGATCAAATGGTTTTTTTTGTGAGTGGGTCCCTGTTTTGTTTTTATCATGCATGTACATGAGCACACAGGCAACGCAATACACATTCCCGCCACTCTTTTTTTTTTCTCTCTCTTTTTTTTTTCAATTGGTTTTACAGCTGTTTAATGAAGAAGGAAATACATTCAATTATTTGTTTGTTCATGAGACAACTCCACAGGGCACCTTTATATTGTGAATGGACAAAATGCAATATGTAACTTTTAGAATATGTTATGTGTCTAACTATTGTTAGTTGGTAAAACCAAAAAATATTCATTGAAAGCTTAAAGGTTTAAGACTTCAAAATTTAGACTGTTGCAATAGCAGGGTTGACAACTTTCGTTTCTTGACTAGAGTGAGACTTAAAGGGATACTTTTCCAATTTTCAGCCAGGTCTGTGTGAGGAGTGTGCAGGGGTGGATCTAGACTCTTAGCAGAGTGTGGGCAGAACTTTCTCAGGGGCCCCTGTGACTAAGTCATTTTAAAGCTCACAACTGTAAATCAGTGTATATATCCATATACTATGCATAACGTGGCACTTGTTGACCCAAGCTAAACTATACAGTAAAGCCACTTTGTCGGACAAGCTTGTTCTGAAGAACAAATAAAGAAAACAGATTGCCAGTCAAGTTAAAATGTTTCAGCACTAAGAATGGCACTGTGCTGATGTAACAGCCAGGTTTGTAGTAATACTGTAATGCCAGATAGTATCACAAGGTGGTGCTTTCTTTTTGTTTTGTTGTGATATAACTTGAGAGTTGAACACAGTGTCACCACACTACTCCCAACACGAGACGTCTCTGAATAGTAATGAGTTATATTGACTATGTTCTACTGCCCATGTATAATAAGAGAGCATAGTGTCATGGAGACCTGGCATGTATGGTCGATGTTAAGTAGAGTAAAGTAACAGTGTTGAAACCTCCATTTCATGGTCTGTCGACTCTGAGCTGATCGGTTATCCCGGAGCTTCTGCTAACCAACCCATGCTGCTAGCTCTCTTCACCTTAAACTCCCATGTTAGGGAGAGACAGCTGATTGACAGCAGTGGTGCTGAACAGACCAAATGTACTGTCTCAGTCAGTGCCATGTCTTTACACACAATTATAAACAGCGGTCTATATCAGGCATACTCCAACAGAAAGTCCATCTGCAACACTGCAGGTAGTGACACAGACAGGTGCTGAGATGCAGGAAACATTCTGACTGACTTCTTTAGAACCAAAATGTAAGTTATTAAAGACAGATCTTTTTTTTTTTTACTTACCAGTTGTTGTCCTTGCTCTATCTGCTAGTTTAGTTTAGATATCAGTTTACATATTAGGTGCGGTTACATGATGGTTTCTCATTCGGAATGAAATAAATCTGAATGAAATCATTTGGATTTAAAGTCTTTCCAGGTAGTTTACATGGGAAATATTCATTCCGAATGAGGGTTTACACGGGAGATCAGTTTAATCGCCTTTATTTGGGTCTACACAAGGTTTGGGGCAGGGAAGGTTTCTGATTGGATAGGAGGCGGGGCAATGTTACATTTACCGGAAGAGAACACTGTAGTCCTCGTTCCGGATAACAAGATGCTTGACGATGCCGTTCTTAGTGCTTTTTTCAGGCTTGTTTTGCTTATATTCTTGAAGCAGCAGTACGACAACAACCTTGTTCTGCTAATACTTCGTTTGTTGAGGAGGAGAAGGGAGGTAGAAGGTCGAAGAAGGGAGATAGATGGCCGTGCTTTGGCGAATGAAAACCGGTGAGTGCTCCGTGTCCAACTGCTCTATCTCAGCCCGTTGCTATGCACGCTGTACACGTCATCGGCAACGAGCATGCGCAGAAAGAACAGAATGGCTGTAATCGGGTAGGAGGTCTATACAAGACAGAAAAACTCTTCCATTCGGGTTCTGAAAAGGAATATTCCACCCCTGTGCACCCAATTAGATTTTCTTTCGGGTTGGCTGTTTTCATTTGGGTTGAGGTGTTTACAAGGAGCATTTCTATTCGGGTAGGGCCTCCAACCCCAATGCAAAAGGAATACATGGCTCCATGTAAACGCACGTATTATGGTTCCTTTTCAAAACTTTTTGCCACTTTGTCCTTGTCAGTATTTATCTCCCGCTCCACACACAGCAAAGTGAGGTTTGACAGTCTGACCTCATCCATTCACAAGAGCAAAGAGCTCTTAATGAGCCCCAGGCGGCTGGAACTTGGTTTGGTGCTGGCATTGCTGATGGGAATGGATTGCTCCGTTTAAAATAATTTAAACAGCAAACCGGAGTGGATTGGAACAAGGCTTATGTATATTTACGTTGCAGCTTAGTGACGTCTGCGCCCTAGAATCCCCATGATACATGGCGTTGAAGAGAGTAGTTTTTGAAATTAGTTGTTAAGTTTGCCATTTTTCTGAAATACAAATGTTACTCTAGGATTTATGGTATTTTTAATGTGTATGCTCAAAAAATAGTGATTTTTGTTGTAATTGTCATTCCTGTGCTGGTTTACAGTATTAACCATGAGTGAGCTAGCTGTTACATTTCATGAGACCAGCTGAATCTGCATAATTGGCAGTACATGTATACAGCAAAAATTGGCTGTGCAGAGATGGTATACAGTTCAAGGACGAGGAAGCAGTGTTGCCAACTTAGTGACTTTGTCGCTATATTTAGCGACTTTTCAGATCTCTCTAGCGACTCTTTTTCAAAAAAGCGACTAGTGACAAATCTAGCAACTTTTTCTGATGTTATTGAAGACTTCTGGAGACTCTGTTGTGAGAGCACGTATCATTCTTACACTTCTCAACGAGCAGCGGATGCTGCCGTGGGCTCCTCTCTCGCCCCAGAGCACTCACAGACGGCCCAGTCCTCCCTCCCAGCTGCAGTCAGAGCAGGAGATGTTAACCCCTCCACGTCCAGACTGCTAGTGAATCGCACATGCGCGGAACTGCCACTGGCTGATCCTGACCTGGTTTACAGTCAGGGCGGGATGTAAATGTAAAATTGTCTTTGTCTAATATAAATCACTGAAAGAAGGTTCATTTGTAGTTCTAAACATATTCAGGGTGTTTTTTTACTCAGTTTTTGTCTCTCCCACGACGTTATTCCTCTCTCCTACAGCATCCATTACAATTACATGCATATGGACAATTATGCAAATTAGGCGATGACATCATTTAGTGGCTTCTAGCGACTTTTAGGACAGCCAATAGCTACTTTTCTTTCTGAGGAGTTGGCAACAGTGCGAGGAAGCCACCTTCCAGCCCTCTATTGGACATCAACAGTGACCACTATTGACAGTGATTAAGAGAAAACCTATCAGGAGGCTCGTACTAGGTGGGGGCCCTGGGGCAGCAGCAGCCATGACCACACGGCAGCTCTGCTTATGGGAGTGTGTGCAGATGAAAACAGTTAAGGCCCCCCAAGCCACCAGTCCTCAAAGCTCCCTGCCCATCCACGGGCCTGTAATGTGTAATCATCTGGCAGATTTTTGCTCACAGCAGGGGCAGGAAGTTTCTGGCACTGCTGGCACTAAATATAGCGTCAAAATCGCTAAGTTGGCAACACTGACTGCTGGCACCACAGCAGTAAGGCAAACACTGTTCATTTATACAAACTCCTAACACCGTGGCGACCCAGACCTAATCGAAAATCAGCAAAGCATCCCTTTGAATCAATTCACCATCAGGTCGCATTTATAATGTATACAGCTCTGGACCTGCAGAACCTTGTTTAAAACAAAACAAGCTCTATTTTGATGCTTTTTTATGCACTCAACCAAAAGTTAACATTCATTCAATATCATCATTCAACATAAATACAGTTAACTGGTTTTCCAGCTCTAGTCAACAAATGTTTAATGATAGTGATGTTGTGGAGTATTCTGTTTTACTAACAACTATCAATATCAATATTTTTAAATTCACAAAGAAAGTAAGTAAATATATTTCAATGTTTCAGTGATTAAGATGTCTGCTTTGAATGGAAATGAGATGCCAAAGTACTTTAGGCCAACTTAAGTACAATTTGGAGGTACTGCAGTATTTCCATTTAATGCTACTTTAATTCCTCCACATTTCAGAGGCAAATATTGTATTTTTACTCCACTAATTTTTTTGAGTCACTAGTTACTTTGAAGATTCAGATTTTTGATACAACATATGAAATGATCATATGATTATAGACATATACACATAATAATTATAATTCAGTAATATTATATCCATTATTCTGAAATGGGCCATTCTACATAATGAGTACGTAACTTTAAGATTTTGAAAACAGGAGTTTTACTTGTGACAGAATGGTCACACTGTGGTATTACTATTTTTACTTAAGTAAAAGATCTAAGTATCATCTTTCATCATTGGATATTAACATTAGTTTATTGGAATATTAAACGGGTTTTCTTTCACTCACTCTCTCTCACACACACACACACACACACACACACAATTTTCAGACACAGTTCATACAGTTTAGAATGAGCACCATTCAACTCTCTGTCATTTTCTGTCTATCTGTCTGTCTGTCTGTCTGTCAAAATGTGCAATTTTGTTATCCTTAAATAAATTTGTCCAGTTGTGTTTTTTTAGGTTATGACTTTGGTGAGTCTTTATAATGTTTTTCAGAAGAAGGTGGAGATATTAAAGAGTTAGGGAGCGATCACACCGAGATGAAACGCTAGAAACGCGACGCCAGTAAAACCATTGTTTTCCTATGACATGGCGCGTCTGACCGGCGTTCAAGCGTCTTTTTGAGGCATTCGGAACTGTCCTCACCACGACCCCATTTAGTGTAATCTGTAGGAGTTCAAATCAGAATAAGCCATTTCACAGTAGCCTACAAATATTTTTTGGTGATAATTGAAAAAACGGAGCCTTAACCATTTTTTATATGTTGTAGAGAGAAGAAGCAGAGTGCATTTGGAAACTTAGTAATTTTAGATATGATCATAATTGATGTATATGGACATAAAGTACCCACTATGTGCAGCTGCAAATGTATGCCTTTCACTCCATCCCTCTTCTGTAGATCACGTCTCGGGTCTTTTTTGGGGAGCCGGGTCCCTGGTTTAATAAGATGCAGATGGACGGGGACAAGACAACCATCTTTCACGATATCGACGGCTCAGTCAGCGAGTATCCAGGAGCCTTCCTGGTTAAAGAGGACAACTGGCTGCTCCGGCACCCCGACTGCATCGACGTGCCCAACTGGAAGGCAGCTATCTGCAGCGGCCACTATGCACAGGTGGGTAATTCATTCACAAATCAGTGTTTACAAACTAATCTACTTTCTGTTACACTCTATTTGGCTGTTCATGTATTTTCATATTACAGTCAAAGTTCTTTGAAAGCATAAATAAGTTAATAATCCCTGTTCTGTTTGAAATGAGAAATCAGTCATGCACTGGTTGTTTTGCAGTGTGTATAATCACATTAATGATGTTGGTAGCTATCAGGAAAATAAGCAATGCTAGAAGAACTTTTGAACAAGAAACAGAATATTTATTGTTTGTGATTTTTTTTGCAAATAAGGTTTTTCTAACATTCAGTGAGTTGAATGTTTGAAATTTGTATATTTTTAAACAGAGGATTATATTAATCAATGTGTACACAAATTGAGTCAGTACATGTTTTGCCTAGCTCACTGCAATGATTGGAAGAAGGGGAAACTGCTATAGCACAGCCCTTTCAAAGTGCCTACCAACAACAAGTCATCTTACTTAAAAGTTGTATCTAAAGCAAGTATATTTTACTTTGCTAAACAGATAAAGCTGTAGTCACAGAGACAGTTGGGACATAATTTTAAATACTAGAAGGCAGCATAAGAAAAGTACAAACAGGGAAGAGCCATTAAGTCAACAAACTAATTAATGTCAGTTGTAATGTCAGCAAAATCCATCTGCCACAATAAGCTACTGGTCATACCAGACCAACTAAGACTTTAGAGGCAAAACCACTGAGTGTTTTGAACTGGGTAAGGGTGTATTTCATTGCTTATTAATCCAGCGTTTCATTGGTACAGTACAAGTTTGTGTTATCTCCTCTTTTAAATGTTTTTCAGTTTTTATGGTCAAAATTCTGTATAAAGCTGAAAACACACCAGTGCCGCCACCCTGCGGCACTGCATGGCAACATGCATCAAGCGCCACCCCTCGCACACATCAGACATGTTGCGCTGCAGCTCATTAACAGATGACCACACAGTTATTACTACTTTTACAGAAAGATCTGTCTTCCACCTCTGCATTGGCTTTAAATCATGTGTGAACAACCACTAATTAAAGTTGATATTTCACCTCAAGAGCCAATCACCAGAGCTTTGACTTGCCAGGCAATGTTTATTTGGCCAGGGTCTTTAAAATGTCGGGACTGTGGTTGTTTAACTAGGGATATTTCTCGTCCTCATCAACGAGTCTGTCCTCATCCATTCTTCATCACACATGAGACAGAGCAACAGCAACAGAGTTCTCATTATCCGTGGTGAGGAGAGGAGTTTAGGAGCAGAGAAAAAGAGCTGCTACAGGAGCTGGTATGTACAAGCAGAGAGCAAGTGGGGGACAGTGGCATGAAGTGCGGTGGGGCGACATGTCCAGGACACATGTTCACGCATCTGTAGTAGGTTGTACATTGAAAATAACAGGGGGAGTATTTTTTTGATACACGCTGTTCACCGCTGGTGTGTTTTGGCCCTAAGTCTGAATGGCTAAATTGATGAAACACCTACACCAGGGATGTTGAACATTAGGTGCTTGACCCACACCAACTGAGTCAAGGGGTCATTTATATCAGAGAAAATGAAAAAAATATATATAATGATAGTGGATAAGGCTATTTAAGATTTTTGTCCAAATATTCGAATCATCCTTCTAACTCTATGGTTGGTTTTCCTTAGATCTACGTCCAGACGCGTAACCCTGCCAATCTAAACATGCACATAGTGCGGGATGAGTACCCTGACCGGCCCCTGACACTAGAGGGCGCACTGGGGAAGAAGAAACACTACCAGCAGTTCCAGCCAGTGATCACACTAGCCAAAGGATACACCATCCACTGGGACCAGACGGCGCCTGCTGAGGTCACCATCTGGCTCATCAACTTCAACAAGTCAGTGGACACATAGGCCACGCTTGTGTCAGCATACACAGCACACAATTATGACCAACACCACCTTTACACAAAGCATGTTTACAGCAGGTACTGTCTGAATTGGATTTTTGCAACAAGTGAGAATCATTTACCTTATTTATCATGGACAGCACACATAAATTAACATTAGTCAAACTGATCATTTTTATTTGCAGATTATAGAATAGAGATAACACCATAGAAGAATATATAAATATCATGACTTGACAACACAAACAAAAAAGACATAAGATGAAAAAAAGGGGACAAAGAAGACAAAAAATAGAGCAAATAACATATGGCATGTAGACTTTAGATACAATTAACGGTGATAAACAGACTGAGAATATTATTAAATATCATGCTGCCACTGCTATTTCTCAAATGACCACATTTTTAAATTTCTAACAAAAGTACCACAGGTTGTTAAGTCTCTGACATTAGTGTGGGTTCCAGCCATGTGATGCTCGGACTGTACTGTGAGCCTGTTTGTAGTCATTTACCTTTGAGTAGAACCCAGTGACCACCTAGAACAGGAGTTCTCCTTTTCCATGGGACTGTGGTGTGTTTAGGAGTGACAGTATAATTACTTCTGTATTTATAGCTGTGAATGTGTTTTAAAGAATTCATTTCAAATGAATTTAAGCAGATGTGTTGTAGTTGAAGCTGCTGGATTTTGGACACGGTTGCCCCCCTGTCCTCTACCACTGAAACTGGTCTGCAGTCCATTACACTCCACTTTGCAAGGCAGTAAGTTAGTCGTTCAGAGATAGACTCAGTTCGCATCTGAACGCCTGGTGTGCCAAGCGAACATTTTTCCGTTGAAAAGATGTTTAAAAAACGACTTGGTCACCGGGGAAAAGATGTTCCAAAAGTTTTTTCACCAACTATTTGTGGACGTTGATTGAATGTTCACATTAAGTGAGATGTTTCATCCTCTATAGTGTGCAAAACCAGAGGCCAACACCTTTGGCATACAGCAACATACAAACAACATAGAGAATACTACTGTATCATATATGTTTTACCCATAGTCATGTGGCTCATACTGCAGTTACAGAAATTGCAGTTATACTCAAAGATATATATCAAAGCCTTGATGGACATTCACCCTTTCATCAATGACAATATATTTATTTTTAATACTTGTTGTATTTACAGGTTTCCACCATATCAAACTTCTTCCTCCAACCTGAGGGACCTTGCATCGATTATGTATTTTTCTATCTCACTGTAATTGTATCTAAAGAGCACTTTCCATGTTATATTTAAATTGTTGATTAATAAATACAAATGTATTGTAGCATGTGTCACATGGTATTCTCTATCTCATAAGTGGAAGTGCTGCTATAGTTGTCATCTTAAAGCCAGAGCCACATTTACTGTTTTATATTACAGCTGGAGCATTTTGAGGTTTAAAAGGAGTTTAAAACAGTGATGGTGGAAAGACATTCAGAAAAGGTCCAAAAGTGAAAGTTTTTCTTCCGTTGATTGATCAGTTACGTTTACGTTTAGACCAAATTTGGATGTGATTTCTTAGTTCAGCTCCAAAATAACGATAGACTATTATTAGCACACTGTAGAGGATGAACAGTGAAATATGGTCTAAATGTGAACATTTAATCAACACTTTCACTTTTGAACCATTGTTGAATGTCCTTTGACCTTTTTTTTTTTTAAAAAAAAAAAACATCTTTCCAACATAAAATTTTTTGCTGGATCTAAGTTGTGGGAAAAAATTGATGTGGTGGAAACTTGTAAATAAAAGAAGTATTAAAAAGAAATATATTTTCACTGAGGAAAGGATGAATGTCCATCAAGGCTTTGATATGTCTTTGAGCATATCTGTCATTTCTGTGATTGCAGTATGAAGAGAGTACCATTCTCATTATTGTCTGTATTTTGCTGTCTGCCAAACGTTTTGGCCCCCCTTGTTTCCACATCACTTTGCTGCAGCAACATAAAGCCACTCACATGAGCAAGCCAGCATTACAGACACACATGCGGTGAAAATAGTCTGGCAGCACGTTTATGTTTACTGGTGGTCCAGTGCTGTGATGCGACAAACGAGCATGCTAACACCAAGCTATCTTGGCTCAACAGAAGCCTCAGCATAGAATAAAACCAATAGTAGCCTACTTCTGGTTTGCTTTGTTGAAATACAGTAGCACAGGTACTTCTAAAATATGGGTAGGGGAGGAGTCCTGTTTATTTTGTCAGTTCACTCTCCTCGGTCCGACAGTCCCAGTGGGCCACAAGATGTCTGTGCATTTAACCAGTTGAAGCTGTAATGGCAAGTACTTGCACATTACAGTAGTAAGATCAAGTTCTTATTTTCCATGAATGATGTAGAATCACATCATCATCAATTACTAGAAAACTGACAGTTAACTAACAAAACTAGTGCTGCTTCCATCATTGCAAGTTGACTCAGGCCAGCCGAGCTGTTCGACTTCGACTCTTTGATACTTCCCCTGCAATCTTCTACTCTTGCCTATTTTTGAGACGCGCAGCAGCTCACCTCAAATATGCCTATGTAGCCTATTCTGCATGCGGCAATGTGCACCAGATTATGATCCCCACGCTATGACCCCCTTCCCATAATGAACTGTTCGTAACATAATACTTTTAATGAAAAAGAGGGTTTGAAAGAGAAGTTCTAACCCTGCTTAGTAGTCCCACACCTCCACTCCTCCTGGCCAATCACTGCAAAAAGTGTACAGTTGGTTTCAGAATTTCATTTCCTTGTGACTTAACCATTCATTAATTGGCTTAATTGCTATCCAGTTACAGAAAGAATACAGTTAAACATAAGAAAATGTTGGGAATGATGACAAGGGAAGTCGGCTGACAAGATTAATTTGGTTTTCAACACTGATCCCTCCTTAAATGCTCCACGTCCTGGTCACTCAGATAATTCATGGTGAATGATGTAAACTGATGAGGGCCTTCAGCTCATTCCTCTCAATCCCTCTTTTTATGAAGATTCACCACAAAAATGGGGAGAGCCTCACTTTGTGCTCCTCCCTTCAGATGGTGTCAATAGTGCGGCCTTCGGCTATTTAAAGTAAATAAAATCTGTCATTTTAAGCACGTCAGCTATCCCCAATGGTCCAAGTCCACCCTGCTATAGACAGTATGGAGCCAAAGCTGTGTATTTCCATCAATTGTGCATACACCAATGGCCCCATCTACAGTTCAAAGAGTAATACTGCAAGTAAGAGTGTTTCTCTCCACAAAGAGCTGAAATATGACTTATTTTTTACTTACTTTAAGAAAGCAGCAGCAGATGGTTTGTCTTTTCTTGCCTTGTTGGTATAATATATTAAAATGCAGCTTAGAGCAGACTCTGTAAAAAGCGTTAAATAGATAATCATCTTTTAAATTGTTGGTCTTGGAAATTAATTTTTGAATTTGAGAGAGTTTATGTAGCAGGTTTGAATTTTTAGCATGTTGAACTTTTCTGTTTTGTCCCAATTCAGCATATTTGGAAACATTATTTTTAAATTAGAGCTGCAACCACCTTTCTCTGGTAAAGAAAAATAGGGAAATGTGTATGCTGCACATAAAAGCCATGCAATTATCTACTCAGAGTGGTGTATGAATTAAAGATTTTACAAGTTGTATTTGACTGCTTATGTATAATTTGGGAATATTGAGCTATGCTTTTAGATATCACATATGTTTTTACTGTAGCTATACAAGATATTAAGGGTATATGTTAACCCACCTGGCACTGTTAGCAATTAGCATTCCATTCACCTGATTTAAAAATCCATGTGTAATGCTATCCTTTAGTGTTTCTACACCAGAATTTTTTTCTATTAATTGATTATTCTTTGGTCTATTAAATGTCAGAAAATAATGAAAATGCCCATCACAGAGATCCAGTGTCTTTGAATTTCTTGTTTTCACCAGTTTACATAATATTTAAAAAAATAAATAAATAGAAAAGGCTGTAAATCCTCACACTGGAAAAGCTAAAGCTAGAATATGCTTTATATATTTTTCCTTTACAAATGACTAAAACAAATATTTATGGCAGCACTGTGGTGCAGTGGTTAGCATTGTCACCTCACAGCAACAGGGTTCCTGGTTTGAGCCCAGGGTTGAGGGCTCGAACCCAGGGTAGGGGAGCCCCTCTGTGCAGAGTTTGCATGTTCTCCCTGTGTCAGCGTGGGTTTTCTCTAGGTGCCACTTCCTCCCACAGTCCAAAGACAAGCAGAGTAGGTTAATTGGTGACTCTAGAAATTGCCCGTAGGTGTGAATATGAGTGTGAATGCTTGTCTCTCTCTTTCAGTGTTAGCCCTGCGATAGTCTGGTGAACCTGTCCAGGGTGTACCCTGCCTCTCACCTAATATTACCCCCCACCCACCTCCCGCGACCCTCAACAGGATAAGTGGTTGTGGAAAATGAATGAATGAATACTTCTCCGACTATCTACCAACAAATTTGTTAGTTCTATTTGCAGTTCATGTGATATTCACCTGATTAGATAAAAGCAGGTATAGTCATGTGTGCTTTTACTATGGCTGTCAGAATAGGTTTTAGTGTGAGATGAAGTCACTACTTTATCTACATTGCTTCGTTTGGGGTGTTTCAGAAATGACTGGCTCAACGTGGGGCTCTGCTATCCACAAGGCACTAACTTCACCATCATCTCCGATATCCACAATCGCCTTACCAAGCAGACCCACAAGACCGGTGTCTTCATGAGGACAACGCAGAGGGAGAAGATCAACCACTCACACCTGGCCAGAGGATACTACTACTGGGAGGAAGACACTGGGTCAGACAGATAGAAACACACACACACACACACACACACACACACACACACAAACATACACAAAAACAAATGAACACCACTACCATCACATTAGCTCACCTCATCTCAAAAGCAAACTTTACTGAGAACACTTTAATCAACCATCAGAAAACAACATTGAGGCAAAAAGCCTTTGACACTGTTTAATACCTTTATATTTTCTACGGATTGATTACATTATATAATATACTCACTATATAGAGTCCACTGGGTCAAGAAACATAAACAATTAGAAAATCTGACAAACCAACAGTGTCTCTACCACCTAAAGATCCCATATTGTGAAAGATCACATTACAGTTAAACATTAAAGTTATGTCTTAACTGTTACGGTGACTTATAATAAACATATGACTCAGACTATTTTGTCAAGTTGACATTTTATTTTGCTACTGCGGAAAAGGCTTGTGGTCCATGGCAACAGTAACCACAACAAAAGTCCCGGTAGGTTACCCGTGACCCCTTTCAGGTTCCTCCTACGGAGATCATGTAAGATCAAAATGCATAACAAGAGTATGTAAACATGTTCCAGTAGTAGAAGTATGAACAAAATGGAAAATGTATTTTGCAACCATTTTTGGAGTCAGTGCAAGTATTGTTTACAACTACTTGCTCGTGTGTGATCCGGAAATTTGCAGGCGTTTCTTTTTATTTTTCTTATCAAACGAGGGAGCGAGTCCGCCAGTGTGTGTGTGAGAGAAGGAAAGTCAAGGAGTGATTGGTTAACTGCAAGGATCACGTCATCAGCACTCATCGGAAGGCTCATGCTAGGTGACAACTAGCTGCGGTCAAGTTGGAGGCTGAATCCAAATGTCCACCCTCTGGACTTGCAGACTGAGCTCTCGAGACTGTTTTGCTCGTTGCTGTAGAAATGTTCAACTGTCACTGCTGTCATATTCATATATATGTCATACAAGTTGATGAATAGTGCCTACTCATCCGTTCTTGCAGATAACAAGATATAAATCCCATGTAAAGCCTTTTTTGTGACTAAACAAAAATGTATTTATGTATTTACAACATTTAAAAACAAATGTTTGTAAATAAGGACAGGACTATAATTCTATGGCCCAATTCCAATCCGATCCTGTACAGACTCACTGACTTAGAGGCGCGTTCATGTTACGTGTGTGAGTGTGTGAGGGCTGTCCCATTGTCAAATCGTCAAGTCAGTGAGTCAGTGAGTGAGCCCTTTATGCCCCCTTACCGTAGGTCAGCATCGATGCGGACTTTCGGTAAGGAAATTACCCACAGTTCATAGCGTTGTGACGTCAAATACAGGGGTTGCCCTCGGAACACCGTAAGTGTTATTAAAAAAAAAAACGAAAAAACGAAAATACGGTCGGCAGATATGCAAACATTAACGTTATGGAAGGAGAACGAAAAAAACAGATAGATAAACAATGAAACATTACATTAACAAGGATTTAAGATGGTACATAAACACACATGAAGTCAGAGGAATACCAGTGGTTATATTCCACACACAAAGAATATATATCTATATATCTATATATATACATATATATAGATATATAGATCTATCTATCTATTTATCTATCTATCTATCTATCTATCTATCTATAGATATATATAGATATATATTCTTTGTGTGTGGAATATATGCTGACAATGACCGATAAATGATCACACCCACAGCCGCCAGTGTCAACAACATTTTGTAGAGAGGGGAATAAGTGCGGCGGCGTCAGCAGTGATGCATGCGCTTAACCGGTCCATTGTGGTGAAGAGGGAGCTTAGCCAGAAAGCAAAGCTCTCAATTTACCGGTCGATCTACGTTCCAACCCTCACCTATGGTCACAAGCTTTGGGTAGTGACCGAAAGAATGAGATCGCGAGTACAAGCGGCCAAAATGAGTTTCCTCTGCAGGGTGGCTGGGCTCAGCCTTAGGGATAGGGTGAGGAGCTCAGACATCCGGGAGGGACTCGGAGTAGAGCTGCTGCTCCTCCACATCGAGAGGAGCCAGTTGAGGTGGTTCGGGCATCTGGTAAGGATGCCTTCCGGATGCCTCCCTTGGGAGGTGTTTCGGGCATGTCCAACCGGGAGGAGACCTCGGGGCCGCCCCAGAACACGCTGGAGGGACTACATCACCCGGCTGGCCTGGGAACGCCTCGGGGTTCCCGCGGAAGAGCTGACGGAAGTGGCGGGGGAGAGGACTGTCTGGGCTTCTTTGCTGAGGCTGCTGCCCCCGCGACCTGGACCCGGATAAGCGGAGGACAACGAGTACAAGTACGAGTACGAGGGAATAAGTGCTGTCCCATTCCTATTTGTAGCATCCGGAGCCCTTTCAGACTCTCACACTCAATCATTTACAGCTGACGTCAGTTAAGTCAGTGAGGGTTCAGGGCTTGAGTCTTTAGGGGCCGGATTGGAATTGGGCCTATAAACTGGGCGTTTGTCTGCTGAGGTCCGTACCCCAAGCAGACTCTCTGGAAGTCCGCTTTAGGGTCCCTTGTGGACTGGAGGAATTGTAGCTTTGGACAGCCCTCAGCACTCCCAGCACTTCCCGGGAAAGCACCTGCAAAGTCCGTAAGTCTGCAAGTACGGTGAAGTTATCAGTTTGTTCTCAGTCTCCAATTGTTTTAATTATGATAGATTAGCTTATTAAAATGCAGGCTTTCTGTCATTTCTGATCATGGTTTAACCTCCATTTGACATGAATTCTCATGTAAATCAGCATCATATCAGTTTGCTGCTGCAGAGCAGGAAAAAACACACAAGACAACAGCTTTCATTAAGGCTCAGTCAGATACAGTCAGGGCTTCACATCTGTACAGATGTTATTTTAAGAATCCGCTCATCCCACTGACCACAAGTCTTTGTGATGGTTAATACTTGAATAATTAAAACAGTCCAGTGTTAATATACAGTAGACTACATATAGTTTATGACACAGTTAAAATGGCCAAAAATGTGAATAACTGCGTTGCAGGACAGTTTAAGGTGTGCCCCTAAATTTTCTGCTTGCGCTCCTATAATTTTCAGTTAGGGGCTACAGTGTTCCTACTAAAAAGGTTAGTCTGGAGCCCTGTAGTAAGTCAGTCATTATAAGATCAGGCCTCCATTTTTTTGTTTTGTTTTATATCTTTGGTGAATGCCATGTACTTCCGTGGGCAATTGAACTTCAAGGTGAGAAGATTCAAAAGGTTCTAAACATCCTCACAGTTTCATGGGTTAACATTTCACAATGTACATTTTGTTTCTGTTGTTCCAAAATATTAGATGAAGTGTATGATGTCTAAAGTTTTACTGTGTGTTGCAGCCTGCTTTTCCTGAAGGTAAAGGCCCATAACAGCAGGGAACAGTTTGCCTTCTGCTCTGTCAAGGGCTGTGAGCGGGTGAAGATCACAGCTGCAATCCCTAAAGGCAGTCCTCCCAGCAACTGCATGGCCCAGGCCTACCCAAAACATGCTGAGCTGCCTGTTGTGGATGTACCAATGCCCAGAAAGCTACCCAATACCAGGCTGGTGAGAGAAATGGGGTGGGAATGGGAGTCAATTAAATGTATTTAAATATTCCCAACCAGGCATCATTTTCTCCATAGCTGTTTTTACAGACAGTTGTAGTTCACTGTTCACACGTTTAGAAGAACATTAACAAACCAGAGGGGAAGAGTATTTTTAGATTAGCACAGGGTTCCTATGCAAGTATGGAAAGTATGGAAAAGTATGGAAATAAATTTGATCAATTTCCAGGTATTAAAAAGTATGGAAAATGAAAAATAAAGTATGGAAAAATATTTATGTTTCCAGACTATTACCACTGTTCTAAAATACTGTTTTCTAAAATAGAAAATTAGGTATTTCCAAAAATAATTTAACTGACAGATGCCCTTAACAATTCATAATAAATCCTATTTTGTCATGCTACATGATGGAACTGCATTGAGGAAGGGGAGAATAAAAATAAAACAGCTGTCACAGGTAAAGCAACTCTAGTCGCAGGATGTGTGCCACTGCTCGCCTGCCTTTCTCTCTCCCGCGGTCCGTCACTCCACTGTCTCCACTCTGATACTCGCTCTCCCCCGGTCGGCCTGTACTACGATGCACGTTTAACATAGCCAGGCTTTCTTTAGGTGAGCTGGCTTCACAGAGCCTAACAGCGCCCATCCAGGATAACCAGTACTACAAAGCTGGTTATCAACTCGCTCTGTCATCTGTGTTTTCCAGCAATAAGCGCGTTCATGTGAAAGAGGCGGAGTTGTTAATTAGGAGCGACATCATCATCATGAACTCATATTCATATGAGATGAAACGGTAGCCTATCTTTAAAAAACTTCTGTTTCAGTAAAAGCAAAACAGTTATTTTCAACTAAGTAACAACAGCCTGTAATCATAGGCTACAACAGAATAAAATAAGACAGATAAAAGAGATAAAAAATCCTTGTCAATAATTTTGTGAACATCAGCTTGTCTGATTTAATAGATGTAGAGACTAGAAATAATAATAATAATAATAATAATAATAATAATTTACAAATATTAAAAGTAGGCTAAGGCACATTTAAGAATTATTATGACTTAAGTACAGAGTATTTTTCACTATTTAGTTTGATGACAGGATGAAATCATTCTTAATATCACATACTGTAATAGAACTTTAAAATAATTCCAGACTGTTTCTGCTACCAAACCAAGGAGTGTAAAAGTAGTTAATGACTGATGAGGTCTATCCGATCGAAATGTTATATTTATAATCACGGGAGCCAATTAACAATGTGGGTTATTTCTTTAGTTTTTATTTCCAGTTATCGGGTGTCTCAAGTTATTCTGAGCTGCAGAGTGTAAAATCATCCACACTGTCAGCTGTCACTATGAGGATAAAATAAAGTTTACACCATTAAAATGCAGCTAAAATCATCATTAGGCTATGTGTTTAGTGTGGTTATAAAGCATCTCTCTGTTTGTTAGAAGCTGTTTTACAACCAGAGTGGAAATAGAAAACTTGGAACAATAAAATATTAATACTGACCTATTAACATATAGCCTATATTGCTTTTGTTTGTTTTTTTTAACACTGTCACTTTGTTAAGCAAACTGGGGACTTTTGCTCATGACATTCTCTGGTCTTTTTAGCTTGGTTAATGCATATTTTAGATATTTAGCTTACTTTGGCCAAAATTGTTTACAGAAACACGAAGTTCTTCATATATCTAGCCTCCTAAATTTGCTCCCGAAGTGCACCAGATTGATGTATTATAACTTTAAAATAGTCAAACTTTTCTTCCAGGGGGGCATGCCCCCAGACCCCCCTATAAGTTCAGAGGCTCTGTCTTTTTTCACCATACCTGTGTTTGCATCACTGCATTATGGTACTTGGCTACAATCTGCTATTAAGAATAATTAAATATGATGTGAAATATGATACACTGATATATTTACTCAGATGTCGCATACTCAGATGTTGCATATTCTCTGAACTGGCTGAATTGGCTACCCACTTGAGCTAACGTTAGTTAGCTGTGTAGCTCGCATACAAATTTAAATGTCCAAATGTTCCAATCCAATCCAATCCAACTTTATTTGTTAAGCACTTGAAAACAACCACAGTGGACCAAAGTGCTGTACAGAATAAATAAAAGACATAGTAAATAAAAGGCTCACGTGAGGCATAAAAATTGCATGTAAAATACAAATAAAATACAAATAAAATAAAAATATAATAAATTAAAAAGCATAAAACATAACAGCCATACAATAAAAAACAATAAAATAAAATAAATAAAATAAAATCTCACAAAGTGTCAAAGGCCAAGGAAAAGAGATGGGTTTTAAGAAGAGATTTAAAAACAGACAGAGGACAGGCCTGTCTAATGTGCAGAGGCAGATCATTCGATATTTTTGGAGCTGCAACAGCGAAGGAACGGTCCCCTCTGAGCTTCCGCTTAGTTTTAGGCACACTCAGGAGCAGCTGATCAGCTAACCTGAGAGAGCGGATGGGAGTTTAAGGGTGTAGGTGCTCAGAGAGGTAGGGCGGGGCAAGACCATTCAAGGATTTAAAAGCAAATAAAATAATTTTAAAATGCATCCTAGCGTGTATGGGCAGCCAGTGGAGTGAAGCTAAAATGGGGGAAATGTGCTCATGTTTACGTGTGCCAGTTAAAAGACGTGCGGGAGCGTTCTGTACCATCTGGAGACAGGCAATGGAGGACCCACTAACCCCCACTTACAGTGCATTACAATAATCCAGCCGAGTGGTAACAAAGGCGTGGATAAATGTCTCAAAGTGGTGCCTTGGGAGAATTGGCTTTATTTTGGCTATGTTACACCCGCAAACGTAATAACAGACCACAAACGTAATAAACCACAAACGTAATACAAATCTGCAGCTTTGAATGTAATAATCCCACAAATGTAATAAATTTCCCACGAACGTAATAGCAGCTGCCTACTACAAACGTAACACACAATTTTCCGCAAATGTAATAACTATTACATTTGCAGGAAATTATTACATATGTGGGAAGGTGAAAATGTAAACTGTAAACTGTACTTCCCACAAATGTAATATGAGACTGAATAATGATCTTTGTGGTTGTTGTTCATTGTTTACTTATACACCTGCCAATAGTGATGCGTGTGTTGACAAGCAACCCGCAGGTCGGGTGGGGCGGGTCAGAAAGTGACAGCAGTGTTCTGAGTAAGTTAGAAATAACTTACAGAAACACACACATACACACACACACGCTGGTCATTCCTTGTCAGTTCACAGAATTACTCTGTGGCAGCAAATATGTCGTTTAATTGGATTTATTTTCTTCTGCCTCTTGTTAATATGGATTTCTCTGCAGCATCTGGCCTACAGTACCTGTTCAGCACTTCGGACAGCGGCGCTGCAGGATGGGTTGGCTCTCATAGGGGGTCAGGTGTCATAAGAATTTGTTTGTAATGACCTTTAAAGCAAATAGAGACCAGAACCGATATATCAAAGTTTAACAGAAGAGGGTGTGACGAGGGTGTGAAGAAGGGTGTGACGTTTTGTCTCACTGTCCTCCGGATGACCTTGTCCTTGTCCTGTCTCCGACCCTCTGTTTCTCTCGTTTCCTCTTACATATGTAATGACAGACTTCCCTTTAGCCTTAACCACCTGCTGATTGTGCAGTTGCTATAGAATTAAACAGGAACCTCCAGCACTTGCACAACACAATGGCATGTTTACATCTTGTGATATTAATTTTTTAACATCAGGTGCAGGTTGTAAGGTTTTAAAAACCATGGTTTACAATAACTTATCCTCCTCCACTCAAAAATGTGTTTTCTTCTTGTTCCTACAGATGAATGTTTGAGCCTCACTGCGCAGAATGATGTACAGTACAGGCCAAAAGTTTGAACACACCTTCTCATTCAATGCGTTTTCTTTATTTTCATGACTATTTACATTGTAGATTCTCACTGAAGGCATCAAAACTATGAATGAACACGTGGAGTTATATACTTAACAAAAAAAGGTGAAATAACTGAAAACATGTTTTATATTCTAGTTTCTTCAAAATAGCCACCCTTTGCTCTGATTACTGCTTTGCACACTCTTGGCATTCTCTCCATGAGCTTCAAGAGGTAGTCACCTGAAATGGTTTCCACTTCACAGGTGTGCCTTATCAGGGTTAATTAGTGGAATTTCTTGCTTTATCAATGGGGTTGGGACCATCAGTTGTGTTGTGCAGAAGTCAGGTTAATACACAGCCGACAGCCCTATTGGACAACTGTTAAAATTCATATTATGGCAAGAACCAATCAGCTAACTAAAGAAAAACGAGTGGCCATCATTACTTTAAGAAATGAAGGTCAGTCAGTCCGGAAAATTGCAAAAACTTTAAATGTGTCCCCAAGTGGAGTCGCAAAAACCATCAAGCGCTACAACGAAACTGGCACACATGAGGACCGACCCAGGAAAGGAAGACCAAGAGTCACCTCTGCTTCTGAGGATAAGTTCATCCGAGTCACCAGCCTCAGAAATCGCAAGTTAACAGCAGCTCAGATCAGAAACCAGATGAATGCCACACAGAGTTCTAGCAGCAGACCCATCTCTAGAACAACTGTTAAGAGGAGACTGCGCCAATCAGGCCTTCATGGTCAAATAGCTGCTAGGAAACCACTGCTAAGGAGAGTCAACAAGCAGAAGAGATTTGTTTGGGCCAAGAAACACAAGGAATGGACATTAGACCAGTGGAAATCTGTGCTTTGGTCTGATGAGTCCAAATTTGAGATCTTTGGTTCCAACCGCCGTGTCTTTGTGAGACGCAGAAAAGGTGAACAGATGGATTCCACATGCCTGGTTCCCACTGTGAAGCATGGAGGAGGAGGTGTGATGGTGTGGGGGTGTTTTGCTGGTGACACTGTTGGGGATTTATTCAAAATTGAAGGCACACTGAACCAGCATGGCTACCACAGCATCCTGCAGCGACATGCCATCCCATCCGGTTTGCGTTTAGTTGGACAATCATTTATTTTTCAACAGGACAATGACCCCAAACACACCTCCAGGCTGTGTAAGGGCTATTTGACCAAGAAGGAGAGTGATGGAGTGCTGCGGCAGATGACCTGGCCTCCACAGTCACCGGACTTGAACCCAATCCAGATGGTTTGGGGTGAGCTGGACCGCAGAGTGAAGGCAAAGGGGCCAACAAGTGCTAAACATCTCTGGGAACTCCTTCAAGACTGTTGGAAAACCATTTCAGGTGACTACCTCTTGAAGCTCATGGAGAGAATGCCAAGAGTGTGCAAAGCAGTAATCAGAGCAAAGGGTGGCTATTTTGAAGAAACTAGAATATAAAACATGTTTTCAGTTATTTCACCTTTTTTTGTTAAGTACATAACTCCACACGTGTTCATTCATAGTTTTGATGCCTTCAGTGAGAATCTACAATGTAAATAGTTATGAAAATAAAGAAAACGCATTGAATGAGAAGGTGTGTCCAAACTTTTGGCCTGTACTGTATGTGCAGAGTTTGACACTCGATGGCTGTTTTCACATTTATCTGCTGAAAATGCTCATATGATTTTAAGGGCTAGGGCTACGAGCCTATGTTGGTGGCTTATGTAGCCTATGTTTGAACCATTTAATTAAAATATGTCTGCATATCAAAAGGCTTGAAAAACTTGAATATGTCGTTCATTCTTTGAAATGAAAACATTTTTCAAGATTTAAGACTGGTCCGTGTACTTTTTGATAGTAACATGGACCAAGACTGTCTGAACACTGACAATTAAAGGCTTGCAAATAATTAATGAATGAATGAACTTAAATTAATGTAGCCTATGTGAATGCAGGAAAGTGAGAATTGCCATGTAGGTAACTGAAAATTTCCCAGACAAAATGATACATTATGTTACATTACGTTAAATATACACAACACTTAAGTCTAAATAGGCAAGAATCTAAAGGACAAGAATATGTGGGAAGAAAATGTCATTGCCTGTTGATGACATTTAGTTAGCAACTTGTATAAGCTGCAGATTTTTAGTATTCGTGGTTTATTCATTCAATTAGATTATTCATTCATTCAAATTTGCTTTATTGGTGTAAATATCACAACAACAATGTTGCCAAAGCATCAAGAATCAATTCAACAAAAATTAATGAATTTCATGAATTAAAACAAGAAAAGAATAGCATAGTACTGTTAAAACTTGCTCTGTTTGTGGGCGTACATGTGAGTTATATTATTGTATGTGTGATTTTGTATATGTGTGTATATGGGGAAGAAATAAATAAAAGAAAAGAAAAATTCTCAGTGTATGTGCACTGGAGGCTTCAAGTTTCCACATCACACTTGTGTAAGTTGAACATTGGACCATGACTGGTTTCTAAAACATTTGTAATGTCACAAATCATGCTTGTAGCCCTTCCAAAGAATGAATGACATATTTAAGTTTTTGGCTTTTGATATGCAGACATATTTTAATTAAATGGTTCAAACATAGGCTACATAAGCCACCAACATAGGCTCGTAGCCCTAGCCCTTAAAATCATATGAGCATTTTCAGCAGATAAATGTGAAAACAGCCATCGAGTGTCAAGCTCTGCACATACATCATTCTGCACAGTGAGGCTCAAACATTCATCTGAAGGAACAAGAAGAAAACACATTTTTGAGTGGAGGAGGATTAAGTTATTGTAAACCATGGTTTTTAAAACCTTACAACCTGCACCTGACCCCTACGAAAGCCAACCCATCCCGCAGCGCCGCTGTCCGAGGTGCTGAACAGGTACTGTAGGCCAGATGCTGCAGAGAAATCCATATTAACAAGAGACAGAAGAAAATAAAATAAATCCAATTAAACGACATATTTGCTGCCACAGAGTAATTCTGTGAACTGACGAGGAATGACCAGTGTGTGTGTGTGTGTGTGTGTATGTGTGTGTTTCTGTAAGTTATTTCTAACTTACTCAGAACGTTGCTCTGTCACTTTCTGATCTGCCCCACCCATAGATCTTTGGCAGAAAGTCAAAGATCCAGCAGTGTCTGGCAATCATACACAAGTAGAGAGTTGACATTCAGAGCAACAAGCGACACAAACAGTACCAACACACACAGCACTGGCAGTGACAGATGGCAGGCCACACACACTGGCGCCATCTTGGATCGTAAAACGTTAGCTCAGTTCACTTAATTTTACTGAAACCATGAGCACCAGAAAAGACTGTAATTTATTCACATTTACTGGCGTGATGAAAAAACAAGTCGTGACTCCCTACCTCTGAAGCTCTTATATAGTCAGAATATGTGTCCATTCCTTGGGGCCGGGTTGCGGAAGTGGCAGGCCAAGCAAAGCACCCCAGACATCCCTCTCCCCAGCAATGCTTTCCAGCTCCTTCTGGGGGACCCCAAGGTGTTCCTGGGCAAGATGAGATATATAGTCCCTCCAGCATGTTCTGGGTCTGCCTCGGGGCCTCCTACCAATGGGACATGCCTGGAACACCTCTCACAGGAGGTGCCCAGGAGGCATCCTGATCAGATACCTGAACCACCTCAACTGACCCCTTGACAAGAAGGAGCAGCGGCTCTACTCCAAGCTCTCTCCAAATGTCTGAGCTCCTCACCCTATCTCTAAGGCTGAGCCCAGCCACCCCACAGAGGAAACTCATTTCAGTCGCTACCCAGTGCTCATGACCGTAGGTGAGGGTTGGGACGGATGGACCAGTAAATCGAAAGCTTCACCTTCCAGCTCAGATGGAGCCTTTGGTTACATTTCAGATTTTGTTTAAGTCCTGTGTACATGCTATTTGAGACCAAAAAACGTTCTGTAAACTATTTTGACTGAATATTTTGGAATCACATATTTTCTTTTTTCTTTTTTACCTCTTTTAGGGTTTATTATAGTCATACATATAACTTCTAGAGCCCTGACATTTGGTAGGGGGATAGACCCAAGCAGATGTCATATTTTTCATTACTGGCCCTTGCAAATGGAAAAAGTGGAAAATTATTAATTTTGGATCCCTAGGTCCACAGGTTTTGGGTCCCCAAAGTTTATACATATGGATGTTTCCATATTTCCTGCTAAAAATACAGTATTTTATTGATGTTATACCAACACAGAGTCTGAGTTCTGGCAAGTATGGCAAGCCAAGGTTGCAATTTGTTGCTTTTTTGAGATGCCAAAATG
Source organism: Epinephelus lanceolatus (assembly GCF_041903045.1). Lineage (NCBI taxonomy): Eukaryota > Metazoa > Chordata > Actinopteri > Perciformes > Serranidae > Epinephelus > Epinephelus lanceolatus. The sequence goes on along the minus strand of NC_135735.1, from coordinate 48,338,762 downwards.
GCGATGCAGACTCATTCCTAAGATTGTGGGTGCATCCTGAGTCTCTTAAATTTCATCCACGTTTCCCTCACTTGAGTCTTTTCCTTGCATCTTAGTCCCTCCCACCAAGGATGCACGGAAAAACATGAGGAAACCATGCAAGGAGAGAGGAAATAAGGAAATATGTTTTAAAGAAATAAAACGTCCTTTCGTTTGAAGTTTAAACGTAAAGTGATGTCAGTCAGCTGTTCACAGTTCACAGTTGTTTGTGATTGCACTCATTTGCGTTGTCCCACTTAGAGGCACAATATTTGTTTATATTATTTTTTCATTATCTGCATCTGTATTTTAGGCTAAACATTTCAAGGAAAATTTAAATTCTGTAACTAATCAAACACAATGCTCTGGAATTATCAGTCTCCTGTGTCATTGAATGGAAATGATGGTAAGCAGCTTTCTTGCTGACAGTGACAGCTGCTCTAGTGTATCCTGGCTCCTCAGAGCAGCAATAAGAGCACTGGGATGGCCTTCAAGATGGCGCACTAGAACAACTTCCAGTTCAAGCGAGGACTGAGGAGCATGGAAATATCATATAAAAGATTCAGGATGCACGCCATTAAAAATTTGTGTAAAAGGGGGGTTATATGTGGACAAGTTGTAAGTTCCTTTCATGTTCATGTTTAAATTAAACAAGATATGAGGCATAGTTTGCTTAATCAAGTAACCATGCATATACTGAGCAGTGAAAAAAGAAACTTGGACCTCTCTGGTGCGTCTTATTATTAACGTCAGATGTGATTTACTAGGGTTGTTCTACAGGAGGATGGTTGGAGACATCTGATTAAAATTATGATATGTAAGTGAGATCCATCAGATGATATTGGTTGGGTATCAACTGCACATGCTCTGTCTACCATTACACCTCCAGCTACCATTAGGAGGAGAAAACAGTACAACCTGGATAGCAAGACCCCACTAGAGATATTGAAATGGTATTTGAGTATTTTAGTGCTTCCTTTCTGCAAATAAGTGAATGTACAATCAGTTGAGGAATAATCATCTTAAAAATGAAGGGAAGGAACTTGTATCTTTAAACACAGAATGCCCACATATAGACCCCTTTTCACCCAGATTTTCATGGTTCTAGGAATGAGTCCACATCATCATTTTGGTGACCGTGTCTTGTTATAACCCTGAAATTTAGTATAACATCTATCAAACACTGTTTTTTTATAGGAAGTATTGAATTTGGACTTGGCAAATTGACTTGCATTTGTATAGCACCTTGCTGGTCTTCCAATATCCTGGTCTCACTCTGAAGTTGTTGAAATCCAACGCTTGATCAGTGACCGGCACCGGACACCAACAAAAAAAGCCATGTCTGTATGATACACAGTGGGTCGCTGTTACTGTTCAGTGTTGGCTGCCGGCATCAGGGGGAGATGCGGCGGGACAACAACAAAAGTTTAGGCAGCAGAAGTCTGAGAAGGGTGAGTGGGAGGGGTGGTGGGTGGGTCCAACAACTACCAACTTTCATCCAGGAGGCTGGTGTTCGCTCCCTGTAAAATTGTAAAGCCAAATCCTGTTCATTTTTCCCAAACCCAACCATGTGGTTTTGTTGCCTAAACTCAACCACCTGCGTGTTTGCAACACGTAACCAAGTGCATTTGTTGTTGGAAAAAAAAGAAAAAAAAAAAACGTGTACCAATGTAGTATATTTATTTTGAAAGAGATTGTATGCACATTTCCTGTGAAAATGGAAGTGTATTTTGACAATGCATGTAACAGGCTGAAGTTGACATTGCATCCCAGAACGTCAACATCCAACGCACCCAGGGTACCTTGCACATTGTATGTCTATGTGCAAAGTCCATCACCAAACTTGGATATGTGACTAGGTCAGAGTGACAATGTGTTGCTTCCAACAACTTATAGCACTTTCACACTAAGATAATCAGCTGTGCTGAAATTCAGTACAATAGCACTCCCTCTCATGTGATCCTGCTTTTATTCAACAGTTCTACAAGTGCCATTTATTGGTTCACAGTAAAAAGTTTCAACAATGCATGATGATAAATCTTGATTAGTAAATTCCAAATGTATCCTGTACTTTTCTTTGCGTTGCGCTGTGAGATAACTTGAGTGCCGTGTAAACAGTGTAGTAATTCTCACACTACAGAATGATGAACACAGTAACCATTCCTGTTAGCAAGTTATCAGCACACAAAATGGAATGGAAGTGACAAGGTAACAGGGTAATAAGCCACATAATTTAATTTAATGGCATGAAGACAGAAAACGACACAACACTAAACATCAAGATGTATTTTACATTTTAGTCAAATATGACAGCACAGATGTGCAAAATTAATCAAATATTTTTAAGCCTTTCTCTGTGTGCAATACAGACAAAAACATTTTAGAGTATAAATAAGAGTAGTTCTGAAATAGCTGTGAAAATTAATCTTACAGTCACTCTTATCCTATAGACATTTCCTTAGCCAGTTATAATTTCTCCTCGCCTGTGAAGCCTTGGGCTGATAATTGGTGCTGCTGTCAGGTCCCTGTCCTGATACTTGCCTGGTTTCTCCCTGTCCCTCTTCTATCTATTGCAACAATATAGATAATAAATGTGCAAAGCAAAATTGATAAATAGAATTAGGAATAGTAGTGGTGAGCTGTGGAAATTAACCTCAAAGTCACTTTTATGCTATAGATATTTTCTCTCAGCCAGTTATATTCTCTCCTCACCTGTGAAGACCCTGCATGATCATCCTTGCTAGGCCTTTGGTCCACTGTCTCCTCCCTGACCCTGCTCTTTATATTGTAGCAATAAAGATTAAAAAATATTTACAAAGCAATAGTGAGCACAAGTTCTCCGCAGAAATTAAGGAGGAGTGGGTTTATTCCTAGCATGAAACTAACTAGCAAGCGATTCAACATAGGTGACAATAACATTAGTATTCTTGTTAACTAGCTTAACTTGATATATTGGGATCTATTAATTAGTCATCATTTGCTCCACTGCCCAGCAGCACACGTCTTGTCTGTGCAATTTATTCAGATCACAACACGGCAGCATGTGTATGCCCGTCTGATTTCTCTGTGTGTACTTAATTGTTCTGTGATTGTGGTGAGTGAAAACTGACTTTAAATTGCTTTCATGAAATGCTTAATAGCGTGTACTAATTCCAACTCTGTTTATTTGCTTGTGTACTCTCAGCACTCAACAGACCACTTCCTGGAGGTGAAATTGGAGTCCTACAACACTAGATTCTTCCACATCAAGGAAGACTTTGCCTTTACTGAGGTATCCTTTGTGTCATACAGAGAGTAGAATAGTAGGTAGCCTTACTGTCACATGGTTGAACAGCTTAGACTTAGACCACTGGTTGTGGGCAGGAGGCGATTTGAGAGTTTTTTTATCAACAGGAGGGACATGGAAAGTATGAATACATTCTTATGATACCGCTACACATGATCAGAAACCGCATGGCTGGCTGTGCCATTCTTTTCCTTTGGTGAGAGTAGTGGCACCCAACTAGGTAGAAGCACTACCCTTAGCTTGGTGTGACACTCCATTTAAAATTGCCACTGAGTGCTGCACTCAAAGTTCAAATAATTTCAACTTTCACCTTTTTTGCTGCTGACTTTTAAAAAATTAAATACTTATCAATAATTTATCAGTTATAGGTCTGGGTCAGAACTGTAGTGTGATTGGCTGACTTTGTCGTGGCAGGTGAATGGCAGGAAGTTGTACCAACCAGAAGATGGGGTGCAGTTGACAGTAATTGATGGTCATGACGGGCAGGTGGTTGACAGCAAAGTCTTCAGGAACTCCATCTTACAGGGCATCCCTGCACAGTTGGACAACTATGTCAGTGGACTGAGAGACGGGTAAAAGCTGCTCCTTTGCTGTCTAACTAAACTAAACTAAAAGTCCATTAAAGGAGAAGTCTGGTATTTTGCACTTTGAGCCCCATTTCTGGGTTGTTTATGATGAAATAGAAGGCTAAGACCAAAATAGTGACAATTGCTCATTTTCAGAGAATTTGGCTTTCCCCTGCCTGGCTTAACACTGCTGCCTATGGCCATGTGTGAATCTGTCCCTAAAACCACCCTAAACATTCGTTTTCAAAGCCATGAAACTCACTGAGTGGTCAGTGGTGTTCGTTTATGTTCTGACATAAAAATCGTAGCAAGCTGTGGTTTCCATGATGATTTATTTGACATTTTGTCTAATACATTGATTTTCTATAGGAAGCCTCATTGCCTGTCCACCACCGGAAATGGAAAGGGAGTTGTTTACAACAACGTTGTAGTCATTGTAGTCTTTTAGCTCAGCGAAAGTGTCGACTCGACAGTGCTGTGTGCGCTTCTGGAGGAAGAACAATAACAAACGAAACAACTGCACAATGGATTGCTCACTTGTAAACCACCTTCGCAGTACGATGCCTTTGAACACAATGCCAACCTTCTTCTTCTGCCTCTGCTTCTTTGTGTCCCGTTACATTGCAATGGTTTCCTGCCGGTTGGTGACACCCACGTAATGGATCATTATCGCCATCAAGTGGGCTGGAGTGTATAACGCTTCAGGGTCAAACGAACGATCAAGCAGAAGTTTACACACGGGTGTGAGGCAGCTGAAAAAATAGTTCCACAATCAAGATGAATAGCGAAAACACGGATGGAAGCCACAGCTTGCTGCGATTTTTATTTCAGAACATCAACGAATACCACTGACCACTCTGTGAGTTTCATGGCTTTGAAAACGAAAGTTTAGGGTGGACAGATTCACATATGGTTATAGGCAGCAGTGTTAAGCCAGGCAGGGGAAAGCCAAATTCTCCGAAAATGAGCAATCGTCACTATTTTGGTCTTAGCCACTGTATTTCATCATAAACAAACCAGAAATGGGGCTTAAAGTGCAAAATACCGGACTTCTCCTTTAAAGGTTTGTACTGCTACTCTGCTTAAGATTCTTAATGGTGACTAACCATCTTATTGTGGAAATTGTTTCTTTTTATGTTTGTTTTTGGATGATGCAAGGGCTTCCAAAGAAACAGAATTGAATTGTCACAAGGTTATGTTAGACTGAGCAAAACAAGTTCAAGATAAATTCAAGTCACTGTAATGACAAAGTACTGTCTCATGCTGTGGTGTAATACATACACTGGAGCTTAAAAGGTACATGCAGCTACTTTGAGCCAAATGCGAATACTAAAATGATGTGCTGTTTCTCACTCTTTCTCTAGTTCCATCATCCTCATTACATCTAAGGGACGTCTGTTTACAAGAGGATCCTGGACTAAAGTCCTGGAAAGACTCGGAGCAGACAAAGGCATCAAATTTAAAGGTAACTAACCATATCTTCACAGATAAATGTGCTCACAGTGGGTATACTGAACCTAGAATGCACTGAACAAAACATAAAGCATTTTCAACAGAGATGCAGTAAATGGCAAAGTTGCTTCACTGATTGCATTTTACCCAGGTCACAGTGTAACAGTAATGTCTAAATACAGCTACAAGCAGCAATTCTGGGGTTCAAGCAATCATCAACTGCTCAAGGTTGAAAGCTGTGAAGGATCGAGACCTTTGAGTCCAATTTTTAGGGTATGTTTCAAGTGATAATTACTATACACGTGGTTCGCCATTGGTTTGAAACAAAACCTGCACGTCTTGTAATAAATTGGACAAACAATTTCCAGTTTAAAATCTGATTGTGTTTGCAGCCACCTAGGGCTGTGACAATAACCGCATCACCGGCGGATCTGGTTCCCAAGCCAAATGTTAAAAGAATACTCCGACGATTTGGGAGTTATGCCCTTTCGCTATCATTTTCATACTGAGACAACATGATGGATATTGTTTTTGTGTCTGTACGTCCAGTGGCTGGGTCTCAGCGGTTAGCATTGGGGTCAGTACGTCTTTGAACGCGACTTTGAGGAGTTTCTTGTAGCGGACACAGACCCAGAGCCATACCTGTTTGAGCCGGAGCATACAGATGAGGAATTCCCAGGTGTTGGATGCTGAGCGGGCGAGAAGAGAGGCTGAATCCTCCAGAGCGGCAGAGCAGTAACGGGCCGAGGGGAGACAGAGGTCAGAGGAGGACTGGTGGTGTAGCTGCGGGGCTAGCTAACATATTCCTACGGAGGTTGAATCATTTTGCTGCACAGAATGGGATTCAGTGCTACCATCGTTGGGGAGATATATCATCAGGAGGAAAACCGCCGCAGAGAGTGCATCACAAGGAGTGAAAACTTTGCAGCAATCACTAAGTTAATCTGGAGAAAAATGCCCAGGCCTGCAGGAGCTGATGGACAGCTTTCAGTCGAGTGAGTAATATCGTCCATGTCGTGTCTTTGTTTGCTTTTACCGAGTGACCTAGCGTACCTGTCCCAGAGCCAGCTGCAGCTGTTGCTCACCAGTGTATCCCTCCGCACAGGACGTAAACACACTATAGTTCAAACTAAAACGACTAAAACGGACTCTCGTTTTTTGAATTAATGTTTAAACATGTTTATTTTAAATGCACATGCAGAAATGCCAGCTTCAGGGTTTCTGTAACGTTTATTTGTTCACTTTTACTATAGGTAACGATATCCATCATGTTGTCTCAATATGAAAATGATAGGGAAAGGGCATAACTCCCAAATTGTCTGAGTATTCCTTTAAGTCGCCAATTTGGGCACATTTTGGATTTGTGCCAGATGACAAGGGGCAGCCAGCGAATTTGGATGAGGCAATATGCCATATGTGTTGGAAAGAAGTATCAGTTTCTCGAGGAAATACGAGGGGTGGCTGTGACGTATCACTGCCATACCACGGTGACACGTCACTCTGTCACCGCTGTGAGAAAAAATACATACCGTCACAGCCCTACAGCCACCCCAAGTGGTTGATCTGAATAAAACTTTTAGGGAATGTTTCATGTACTGTACTTATGTAGACAGATCCTGCATGTTTTCGTGATGACTGGCTATTGGTTATCAAGTCAGGTTTATGTCTGTGCTGAGACATGCCCCTGTTGAAATTTGTTGGTCAGTGTCATCAAAACATTATGAGATGTCAACAAGCTTTTGATTACTTTTGATAAGATTGTATTAGTAATGATTCACAGAAAATTTGGTGCAAATCGGACAAATGGTTTAGGAGGAGATGTAAAAAGTGCCATTTATCAGGGTCTGAGCACATTGCATGCATTTGAAGGCCGGTTTCCTTTTTAACTTCCTTGACTAAATTTGTATTGAATTTCTAGCCCTCTTTTACACTGCCAGATTTTTGGTTAATGTTGGGCCGTTTTGCCGTCAAGCTGCGAGCCTTTAGACACACAGAGCCAGACTGGCGAGTTGATCCGAGGTGCCCAATTTTCCGCCTCGTAGGGTCGACATATTGGCAGAACCTTTTTGGTTTAAAAAGAACGAGGCGCCTTTCCGCCACGGGAGGGGCTTTTGATGACTTGTGGGAGGAGCTGTTGATGACACCGCACGTGCGACCCACTGGCGGTAGATAAACAGGAAACAGCTGATAGCAGGAATGAGCAGCTAATACTAGTAGCAAGAGGGAAAAGCAAACCTGACAGACACTAAAGTAAAGATGAGCAACTGGGGAGACAAATAATTGCATGCCCTCCTTGCCCTCACAAATGAAGAGGCCATTAACTGCCAAGTGACGGGGACGGTGAAGGACGGGCAAACTTATGAGAAAATCGCCGAAGGACTGACCAGCTGCGGCTTCCCTCGGAGTACGTCACTGTTTATGTCACATGCTGAGCTACACATTTTGTTACTTGCTCACGCCCCCCCATTGCCGCGAAAAAGGCGCATTCTGTATGAACAAAAGTAGGCAGGCGGCATTTTACTGCACTCCCCGAATTTGTTTTTATACTGCCAATGCTGAAAGAAGACTGATTGGACTTTCCTGCAAATTTGCACAATTCCTGTTTACAAAGGGCTTCTATTTCATTCAAGATCTGGAATGCATCTCATGTCTTTTGATTTCTACAAAAGAAGTGCCACTATGTGAAAGTGTCAAAAGTTATCCTGGAAAATACAAAGATTCAGACCACCTGTAGAATTTGAACTCATAACTGCTGCTTTACAAGTCAACTGAAGAAACCCCGGCCCACAGAACTCAACCACTTCCGCCCTGTTGCCCTCACACCCATCATTATGAAATGCCTGGAGAAACTGCTGCTGAACATCATCCTGCCCATTGTCACCCCACAACAGGACTCCCTCCAATTTGCCTACAAAGCCAGGAGGGGCACAGAGGACGCTGTAGCCTGCCTGCTGCACCTCCTTCTTTAGCACCTAGACTATCCGGGCCACTTTATCAGGATACTCCTCGTGGACTTCAGCTCTGCCTTCAATACCATCTAGCGGCATCTGATGATCCAAAAACTACACCATCTCAACATCCCCCCTCAACTGATCCATCTCATCCACAACTTCCTCAGTAAGAGACTACAAGCTGTATGGGTAGACTCAACCACATCACCTGCACTCACCACCAACACCAGAGCACCACAGGGTTGTGTGTTGAGTCCCTTCCTTTACAAACTTTATGCTAATGACTGCATCAGCCCATCCCCCAGGACCACTTACCTCAAATATTCAGACAACACAGCCATCCTCACCCTTCTCACAGACGACTCTGCCCTCGACTACCATAACACTGTCACACACTTCACCCAGTGGTGTGACAGTAACCACCTTCACCTCAACATCACCAAAACAAAAGAATTAATAATCAACCCTCCCTCCCCCCAGCACCCCATTATCATTAACAACCAAACAGTTGAAACAGTAGACAGCTTCAAATACCTCGGAATAACACTGGACAATAAACTCACCTTCGACCAGCACATCACAGACATCCAGAAATGTAGTCACCAAAGAGTATCAGTTATCCATAAGCTTAAAGGACTCTATGTTGCTCCACATCTCCTGCTGTTAATGTACCAAAGCATTATTCAATCCATCCTACTGTACTGTTCTACCTGTTTCTATACCATGCTCTCTGTCAAAAACCAGACTAAACTCACACGCATAACTGGCACTGCCGCAAAAATCATCAGTCTTCCCACACCTAACCTCACTGAACTTAATAACAGGGCCATCACACGTATCACAACCTCAATAGAACAGGACTCCACACACCCACTAAACGAACGTCTTGCCCTGCTGCCCTCAGGACGCAGGTATAAAACGCTGAGGTGCAGAAGGGCTCGCTTCGGGAAAAGCCTGATTCCCGCAGCCATAGCTGCTCTGAACAACAGGTCCCGTTGATTGTGTCATGTTTATATGCTGTATATGTCGTTGCTTTTTGTGTGCTGCTCGCCAGTGTGATGTGTTCTGATGGTGTCAGTGTTTGTGTGTCATGTACAGTGCTGTGGAAAAGAATTTCCCCTTGGGGACAGTAAAACCTAAAACCTAAAAACCTAACTGCCCTACCACTCAGCTACTGAGGAAACAGTTGATTGTTGTGGGTCATAGTAGGTTTTGACAGGATGAATTATAAATTGATTGAAATTCTTCTTTCTTGAGTTGAATATATTGGATATTTAAGATTTGTCAAAGGGATTGGGAATTTTAGTTTTGAAATTAATAAAGTAGCAGAGGATATGGCACGTCAACCTTTAAACCACAAGAGTCCACAGCAGATGGGCAGAAACAGGAGAACTACCCAGGTGCAGGTAGTTTCCTGATGACCTCTCCAATCTTGCCCACCAGCTTTAAGGCCAGGAAGCCAAACCAGCCTCAGAAGCAGAAGGCACAGAGGGGGAGGTCACAAAACTTACAATATTCACAACAATTTAACTGTTGGGGATACAATCCTGAAAAAAAATTCATTACACATCAACCTGCTGGTTTCTGGTGTATTGACAAAGACTTCAGTGAAAGTTGCTTAGTGTGGCACAAGCCAGTGTGGAAATTCAAATCTTGAACCCTTGTGTCCCCAAGCAAATAATTTACTATCTGCGCCCCGCCAGGAAGACATGTTTCTTTACACACTTTCTGACAACTTGAGCTGATGATGTCACATACGCAAAACTTTTTTTTTTGTCTTTTTAGTCTTAAAGCACTTACAACAGGTAAAGTACTGTCAAACATTTTGATGACATTTCATTATCAATCACTCAGTCAGTTTTATTTATAAAGCCCAATATCACAAATAACAATGCCTCACAGGGCTTTACAGCATACAACATCCCTCTGTGCTTTGGACCCTCACAAAAATGAAATGAAATAGAAAATGTTGTACATACAATATGAATTACAACAACATATTGAATTTCACTGCAGGCCCACTGTTAAAACTGGTGTGAACACCATTTGAAACATGGCGTCTCATATCCAGGGCATGCCTGTAGAATTTGAACTCATAACTGCTGCTTTACAAGTCAACTGAAGAAACCCCAGCCCACAGAACTCAACCACTTCCGCCCTGTTGCCCTCACTCCCATCAGTTTTGGTTGCATTTGAATGAAGACTTGTTGAGATATAGATGTTAACTTATTTAGTATATTCTTAAAAATATAGAGTGATAGACTTCTGAATTGACTATAGATTGTAGTGAGGCAAACTTTTGTTGCAATTCAGTGTGCTGTGCTGAAAAAATGTAAACTCTGTAAGACATACTGATGATTTCAGATTTTTATCAAGTTTCGAATGTGAAATATCTTGAAATTTAGATTTATTGGAATAAGCTACGCCACCTTTAAGCAATCATTACCAAATTTTATGCATTGACTGAGTCATGACCCTAGATGGTCCAAACCAAATTTAGTACATATCTCTAGCTGATTATGAAATAGAAACTTTTCACATTTGTGGCACCCTCTAGTGGCAGGATATCCCAAGACTGCTTGGCGAAGCTCAGACAAAGGATTTGCAAATTGCAAACACGTAAATGATTGTAACAGTGCCACCTTGAGTTCAATGAGTGTCATGTTTTATGCCTCAGTAGTGGGTGGAATTTGCAACCCACCTGCCAATTTTGGTGAGTTTTCGTCATACAGTTTTTGCTGCATGAACACTTTTAGTGGGAAAAAAATATAAGAAAGAAAGAAAGAAGAATTTTTTTTTTTAAAGATTATTTTTGGGCGTTTTGCCTTTAATGGACAGGACAGTGTGTGAAATGGGGGAGAGAGAGAGAGTAGGGGGACGACATGCAGCAAAGGGTTGCAAGCCGGAGTCGAACTCGCGACCGCTGCAGCGAGGTATCACCTCTATACATGGGGTGCCGGCACTATACACTACGCTACTGACGCCCCAAGAAAGCAGAATTTGAACAAAAGCAAAAGAGTTCCAGCATCATGTGTTGCTGCTTGGACCCCTAAATAGAGCCGCAAGCAGCAAATCAGGGTCATGCCAACATGGGTTGTTAGAAGTTGAAAGCTGCGATCAAGACCTTTGACATTTTATGTCAACTTATTGTACCACAATAGCCGTAATTATATTTATAATTTTACTACTTTCATTAATGTTGTTGTAAGCTACTGTCGTTACCGTCTGTCCTGCATCTCTGTCTCTGTCTCTCTTTCTGTCTCATTGTGTCATACGGATTACTGTTAATTTATTATGTTGATCTGTTCTGTAAGACATCTATTGCACGTCTGTCCGTCCTGGAAGAGGGATCCCTCCTCAGTTGCTCTTCCTGAGGTTTCTACCATTTTTTCCCCCGTTAAAGGGGTTTTTTGGGGAGTTTTTCCTTATCCACTGTGAGGGTCCTAAGGACAGAGGGATGTCGTATGCTGTAAAGCCCTGTGAGGCAAATTGTGATTGTGATATTGGGCCTTATAAATAAAATTGATTGATTGATTAATAACATCAGCGATAAAGATAACTAACAGGTTTTACGAGGATTGGAGACGCCCTCATTCATTTACGTCCAAATCTGTGTGCTGCCTCATTTCGCTGCACTGTTCCCCCTTTTGGTCATGATGAGGAAAGTTAATAAGCTTACATTCTTCATCAAACCCTCAGCACCAAACAACAATACACTTGAAAAGGTCAAATAAAACACAGCAAATTGGATGCACCATAAAATGCTTATCTTGAATGAACACGAACATGAACACTTTGTTGCAGTCATCATTGTTGTGGAGCTGGAGAGTTTGCAGCTCTGCTCCTGTGTCCAAGACATACAGCCGCACATCAAGCTTTTAATAACTTTTACTAACAGTGGTCCAGTAATAAGTACAGAAAAAGTGGTACATTTCAGATTATTTTTTTCTTTTTTCTTTTTCTTTTTTTTATTTTAAAATGGTGGCGCCCCATATTGAGAAATTTCAATATAGATTTACTCATGTTTCAACATTGGTATAGAACATATCTTGCAAGTTTTGTAATGATTGGACAATGTCTGAGTAACATTCTGATTTGTGTTATGCCACACCCATTTTTTGGCATTTGTAGCGCCCCCTAGTGGTTAATTTAAATTGAATTTTCAGTCACAAAGATCTATCCTGCAAGATTTGTGATGACTGGTGCCACGGTTATTAAATTAGGTCTATTTATGTGCTGAGCCACACCCCTTTGAAGTTCATTGGTTAATATCTTCAAAACACACTGAAAAATCAGGCTTGAGGCATAAGTGTCCACAAGTGGTGATTTCAGGGTTCAAGTCAGCATGGACTATTTGAAGTTGACAGCTGCATGGATTGAAACCTTGGATGGTTCACAATGTCTGCATGAAGATAACAGGTTTTATGACCATCTCTGAGGCTTAAAGCTGTAAATATTGCCATATGGACATTGTAAAATTAAAAAACAGTGTCATGTGAGCAATTGTGTTAATCATAACAGCATAAGCTAGGGTTGTATACGGCCAAAAAATGGCATTAAAGAAATTGTTTTCATTGAAAAACAACAATAACACAGTCAAGCAACTGTTTTTATGTTAATTTCATATCAAGGATGTGATCAAATAATAAAACATAATGATTTTATTAAAACTTACTGGAAGCAGCAGTTCATTTGGGAATTTGTATCCTTCCCCATTGGCAAGAAAATTGTTTACACCTACATAGATAGTGAATTTGATTCATGAAAATTGAAAAATACTATACAAACTGATTTAGAATATGATTAAATGACATCTAACTGAACACAGAGTGCATGCATTTTGGGGAGGCCTGTGTGTAATTGCACACTGACCCCTGGAGGGTCAAAAATGTAGAAAACACCAAGTCACTAAACTTTACAATCTATATTATAGCCATTTTGTCCATTTATCTTTGCAAGTTTTATTGACAAAAAAAGAGTCATACACTTTATATGTATAAAATAATATATGCATACAGCGTAAGTTATCAAGTTGTGCTCACAAATCTAAGCAATTTCAATGTAACATGTTACAAATAAGCCGCTCGTGGCATCTGTACTTTGGTGTTTCTTTAAACATTTAATCCATGTTAGACACTGATGAAAAAGGTGGCATAAGGTTGAAATGCTGTCAGACAACAATGTTATTTAAGGAGCTGGAAAAACCCTATAGGCCAGGCAGCAACTGCAACATGTTACATTTATGGCAACCCTCCCCTACACATCCATTAAAACTGGCACAACCAAAAATAAAGCCACACCTTTGTTATCGTGTTTTTAATTGCCTGTGTTTGGAGACAGATGGAGAGCCATCTCTGACATTGTCCAAAATGTTCTCTCCATTGCTTGTGATTATGACAGTCAATTTCCTGCTTCAGATCCCAGCACCTGCTGTAAACATAAAAGTGAATGAGAATTGCTGTCCTTCCCTTCGGTGTAAAACTACCCCAGGGGAGACAACTGTAGAATAGGATGTATTAACCTTATCAAGATTTAACAAAGTGACTCTACATGAGTCACAAGTGTTAAATAAAAATGTAAATTGTAAAACTATAGGACAGTAGCAGCATTGTTACACCCTTTATGACATATGTGGTTTCATACAAGCATTATGAATTGCTTCCAGAGGCAGGGGGCTTCTGTTTAGAATTGGGGTAGGCTCCACATGAACTCAGGCTGTGTAGAAGTGAATGTGAGGCAGTGCAATGCTAAATAACACCCTGGTGCTTTAATGATATCACTAACTTTAATGTTATTTGGCCACCCTGCAGATAAGCTGGCATTTGTGGGCTTCAAGGGCTCCTTCCACCCTGACTGGGTCCATCTGGAGGTGGACGCCAACCGAGCCAAGATCCATCAGGTCCTGCCTGTCCCTGTGTTCCACAAGATGAAGTTATGAGAAGCAGGCAGAGTGGGGAGGACAGCCATCAGACTATGTAGTCCCCTCCAAGCCTCACCCCCACACAGACACACACACACACACACACACACACACACACACACACACACACACACACACATACACTAAAAAAGTGCATGTACACACACGCATAAAACATACTTCCAGCCCTACAGAGTTGGTTGCTCCAAGCTATTGTCCAGGATCAGTGGTGTTTTTTCTGTGTTTGGCAGTGACAAAGAATGATATGATTTGGTTTGTTGACCCTTGAAGACCCTCTCCCAGAGCCAGCACTGCCCACAATGAACTATATCTATATAAGTCATCAGTAGAGGACTGTAAGGTGACAGCACACCCTCTGGCGGCCATATTGGAGGTCCTTGAGTTCTTCAGCAACAATGGTCAGAACAAGCAATGGTGTTTGCAGACATTACCATAGACAGATATTAATACAATACCTTAGTATACCATTAATATACCACTATCCATTGGTAGATATTGGTTCAGACTCAGAGTGTCATTGCTACTCATTGGATTTGGTAAGCTACCCAAACATGCAAACATCTGTTTTATGTACCATCTAACATGGGCATAAATATAGGCTACATTCACAACATTCGCTCAATTTCCATTTCTCTCCACATCTGATCTTTCTGCCTAGACTCTTCACATTTATATTTTGCGTGACCCATATCTGATATCAGTGTGAGCAGATTTCTGCCCTGAAACACCTCACATGCAACCAAGGACACATACACATACGCACGTTGGAACAACAACAAAAAAAATGTTGCATTTGTGAGACACAGGCATTTTGGAAAAAATTGAATGACATGGCGGTGCCAGCATTCATCTCCCGAATGGTTTCCTGTGGAGGTTGAATGACAATTCATCATTTGTTAAGGCTGAGGGTGAGAAGACAAAGGAACGCACAAGCCATAGCTATAGCTCCATTAGCAGCTACTGACCTAGAGTCAAGAGAGGTGGGGCAGCGATGTGAAGGGTTGTACAGAAGAACAGTCCCCCCCAAACTTTACGATGTCTGGGGCTACATTCCAATATCTCTGTCGGCACCTCACAGCAATGCCGTCACCGCAGGGCTCAAAATGTAGGCAAACTGCCCCATCAGAAAGTGTCTGGCACTATCGGCTGGTGACAGCTTACTGCAGCAGTTTTACAGCTATGGCAGCCTACTGTAGTTTCAACAGCCTGCAATGACATAAAAGCAAAAGTGGGAATGGAAGTGTCCCAAATCTGACTGACAAAAAAAAAATGTATGTCTCTGTCACACTTCTGAAAAAAATCAGATCTGTGTCATATAAGAGCAAAAAAAGAAAAAAGTATTTGGGCCACATTTGCTTGTAATATGATCGTAGCCTTAGTTTCATGTTAACATTAACAGTGGCCTATTTTCAATTAATTTGGCCAAGCCAAAAACTTGAACTGACTCAAGTCCATCCTTTTTGTACATAGTCTGTCCTCTAACACACTTTTCTATCCAGACTCTGACATCTGTGGAAAATATGCCGATACCCTTTGGTGTCACTGTTGGATGACACTGTTAGAAAGAGCAGTTTGATGATGTCAAGGTCGAGCTATTCTTGGAATGAACTAGTTCATATGACGTGTCATAATTCATGTCTAAAGGCAAAATAATCATTCACAGTTACAGACAGGGTGAAGGCCTTGCAGTTATTGTGAAGGGCAAGATGTGTTAATTGTTAATTGGGCACACAAACCAATGAAAAGAGACTGACCAAAAAGGTCAGTCTCTTTTCAAAGGCATCCATGATCTTGAACTTATTTGTACACTAAAACCCCACTGTTTTAAGAATGACAAAGAGAATCTCAGAAGTTCATACCCATCGTCCATAGCCCCACTGAATGGCTGTTTCTCCTGTCTTGCTGCCTTGGTCGACACTTACTAGGTGGAATCAGTCTACTGACTCACTTTTCTCTCACTTACGTTTAAAAAGAAAGGCATTCCATTTCAGTGTGATTTTGAATGGTGGATCCTCTTGGACACCGTGGTGCAAACTTGGTATCACTTCCCCAGTTGTGAGCATCAGGCCCAGAGTGGGACTAATTTTCAGCCCTGGAGTTTCATGCCTCAGACCGGCCAACTTTAGATCACAACCTATTATAACCTTACATGTTAAGTCTACAATAGCGCACTGTTCTCTAAAGCCTTGTAATTCAGTGTATTTTTCTAAAATATTTCCAATTCAGTGCAAATAAGGGTTGCTTCACAATGTAGATTTATTTCAACATGAGTGCACATCTCCAACATTATTCTTTACAACACAACATCCTTTTCAACAATATCAGAATCTATATTCTGTTCAAATAAGTGTTCACAGATATCCAAACCTTAAAAATGAAATAAAAGAATAAATAAAAATATTAAATATTAAATTTGAAAAAATAAAAAATAGAATAAAAAGTGAACAGACATGTCCTGTGATTTTCAGCCTTCGATGATTATATTTACCCTTTACAGCAGGCACATCCTGACAGCTGAGAATATTACTGTCAGGTATTGTCCCCCCTCTATTAAATATGAAAGAAGGCTGAAAATCACAGAACATGTCTGTTCTGATGATACAAGTCAGTGGTCCTGAAATGTGTGTTTCTCTTCTATAATACACATTCAACATCTCTGAGGCCACGTCTTTCCACATACTGGCTTCCTTCGCCGTTCAAATGGGGCAGAGCTCCGTGGGAAACAGTAGGAGAGACACAGCCCGAGGGGGAACCGAGATCTGACACAACACGGGACAGAGAAGCAGGTCCGTGGAGCTGTGCACAGGCTGAAAAAACAAGCGCGTCACACTGAATGCGTGCCGTTACGGCGTCACTTTGGGTTGTGAGCTTGCATGACATGCGTCTACTTTGAAAGTAATGGGTTTGTGCGTGCAAAAGACGCTACATCTGAACGCCCCCATGCACACACACGTCAGGGTGTGTCTGCAAAAAATAAAAATAAAAATAAAAAAAGAGCTGCCAGTGGAGGCGGCCCAGGGACAGCGGTAGCAGCATACGTGATACCCAGTGCCATGACTGAACACCAGCCCAATAAAAAAAAATAACTGAACACCGGCCCTCGCGGCCCAAACATCAGACTGGCCCACCGGGAATTGTCCCGGTCCTCCCGATTAGCCACTCCAGATTGGTCAATCTGGGTAGATAGGTCAGTCTACCTAGGTGCTCACAGCTGGCAAAGTTTAATGTTGCCTCTGGTTGTCCTGTGACCTGGCACAGCGGGGGGTGGGGGGGGGGGCTTTCATCAAGGAGAGCATCATGGTGCAATAATTGTTCAATGGGAATAATGGACACTTGAATAATGAAAAAAGAGAGCTTGAGAGGTTTTTTTCCAAATATAGGATGACATGCGCAAGTTAGGGTTTAGTTGCTCAATGAGAGACTATGATTGTTGTGAGGGGTGGGAGTGTGGGAGTCAAGGAGCTAATTAAGCATGATGCCTCTTACCCAAAAACATCCTCAAGCTCTTCCTGGGAACTCAAAAGCTTTTTTCCAGGCCAGATGGGATATATAAACCCTCCAGCATGTTTTAGGGCTGTCCTGGGGTCCTTGTCCTTGTGGGTCCTTGTGATGCCAACCATATTAAGCTAGAAATCAGCAAAATATTTGGTACCAGTGCTTTTCAGCTGGATAATTCTTAACTATACATGCAACTAAAGAGTGATTAGGTACAAAACTATTTTGTTAACAAAAAGGGAAGATTGTGCTCATGGTCATGCATGGGTTACTACAAAACAGGCATATCATTCAGAGGCCCAGGGTCACAAGGGGCTAGGGTAAGGCAAGGGTCACAAAACAGCTACAAAGAGATGCAAAATGGCTACTAATGACCTCTTTGAAAGCACATGGGAAACGTTAGCAAATGTTTGGTTCACCTGCAAAATGCTGGAGACACAAAATAACTACAAATTATGCAGCCGTTTTGTTGTTTGTTTGTTTTTTCTTTTTTCCTTCAGTCCTGGTGTGTTTCTCCCATGTTAGAGGGATGGAAGGCCTTTCATATGTCTGTGCCCATTGGAACAGCAGTCTCATATTCTGTAATTGTTGTCATTAAGCAATCTGTTTTTAAGCACGAAAGTTAGGTTGCAAAGTAGGTTGACTGCAATTCCAAGCAATTTCAGTCCAGTTTGTTTTTGACCAAAGATTAATTGACAGCTATCACACCAGTTGTTTTTTGTTTTTTTCACACCACTTTCTACATTGGCATGAAACACTGGAAAGAAACGTAAATACTATTACAAAGAGTTTTGTATGATTACGGTTCGGAGACTGGGTTTGCCACTTTTCTTTCTCACAATAACCTACATTAAAAAAGAAACCTGATATATTTGATTTTTCACTTTTATGTTGATCATTTCCAAGGATCTCTATTTTCAGTTTGGTTGTTTGATGTTTATATAACTACTTAGCCGACTGACTGTTCACTAAGTCCCACTCCTTTGTGATGGTTCATCAAACTGTTGGAGCTAGCATGGAGCCCACACTGTAACTAACTGCACTACCTGAAGAAATGTTACCACATTTTTGGAGAATTTAAAAAGCAATTTCAAAGAGACAATATTTGTTTGATGGATATATCCAGGATGTTAAACTGACTCAGCAGCAAAAACAGGCTAAACAGATAAAGATGGTTGGAAGCTAAAGCCCAACTAAAGGCTACAGATCACAGTGTAAAACTTAACAACCACATCACTGGCAATAAAGACAGAAGACAATAAATATAAAGTGAAAATTTGCCAATACTGAACCAGCTGTATGGCATCACAGTATGTGCAGATGAACAGCGTTTGGCTTCCCCTTCCTACTGTGCCACCGCCATCACCCGGACCTCTGCCGCAGGACAGGCGGGTGCCCTGGGGGAAGCCAGATACAGTTCATCTGTGTCAGGGGTCAGGAGTTAGCAAAGGGTCAGTTCTCTAGAATCATGCAAACACATGGACTATCATGCAAATGCAATGCCTATACATGAATAGAGAGAGAAAATACTAAGTGTGAGCTGATCGAGTGGATCGTGTGAGTTAGCTAATCGTATTTAATGTACATGCATCACCAAGCATCTTTCCCATGCAGATCTTTATAGTATGTGATAGATGTAGAAGTTGAATGGTTTCTTTGCTTGGTTATAAACCTGCTTTTTTAACTGAACTGTTAAAAAAGAGAAAAGAGTAGGAGAAAAACGAAACAAAACAAAAAAAAACATTCCTTGTTTTGCATTCAGACCAGTGGTTTGTAACTTGCTCTGTTTCATTCCAAGCACTCGCTGACTTGATATTGTGATGTTTTCCTCCATGTTTGTTTGTTTTTTTGTTGTTTTTTGTCATATCAATGTTTGTGATCCATCCATCAGTGTTCTTGGAGTAAACCAGCATGATGACCATAACAATATAAAAGATTAAATTAAATTGTTCATTGAATGTTAAATCAGGGAATTTTTAAATGTGCAATTTCCCCATTAAAGTAAATTAATCTTTGTTTCAATCTGGTGAGAAAAAGCCCCCCCCCCCTTGCCGAAATAGCTGGTCTTTTTTCGGAGGTTGTAGCAGTAATTTAGTGTTTTGTATGTTTAATGTGTTTTTAAAAATCCACAAATGGCTAAGAGATATATTTTATACTTATTTATTGTACAGACACAGTTGATCCAAATCTACAAGGGCCATCTTTTAAGCTGTAATGTTATTGCTGTCCTGTATGTAAATTGTATGTAAGAAACTATTATAACTCCATTTAAAAAGATTTGTATCAGACACTCATACTGCATACATGTATATGACTCAGAGTATAGTTGGCTTGTTTTAACTGTACACCAAATGGATGTGTTGTATATGTGGCTTGGGCTTGTAAAGTAATTAAGCTCCATGACTCTGAATTTCTTTAAGAACTTTTGTACAGAAATAAATGATGATGACCATTTTGTCTCAATGTCAATGTGACTAAAGGTACCTCTGCACATCTGTTTATTCCTTCTAGGACAAACAAAGCAAAATACAAAAGAGCATCTTCTTGAAAGTGCTCTGTATTATGCTCACATTTGAGTCACATACATACCTTGTGTCATTTCCAGCATCCTCTATGTTCTCAGTACCAGGTCACAGATCAGCATGACCAGGACCCCCTTTTTAGTTTAGATGCTTTAGATGCTTAATTTCGGATATGATAAAAACAAAATATATCAATAAACAAACAAAGGAAAAAACAGCCATAATATAATAACAAAGAGAAAAGAAGAAGTTCCACGGGTAGCAGTACACATGTTCGAAAAGGAGTAGGAAGAAGTAGACTACTTATTAATTCCCACCCCTTCATTCTTCAAATCCAGTGTCACTGACATCCATCATGTGTATATACCAACATGGTATAATATAAACATAATTCAATGGCGACAAACAATACAAGCTAAATAAGACAGTCAACATAGTTAATATTATACATAATGTATAATATATAGTTATATTATACATACTATACTATACATAATATATATCCACTATCGTGTTATATCTCAATTAAATAATATAATATATATAATTATGTTATACTAAACATACCATACACAAGCAGTTAGATAATATCCAATCACTATCCTGCACCATTAAATTCTACCCAACAATATAATAAATAATGTAATAATACATTACACATACACACATATATATACATATATATATATATATATATATAGATATATATAGATAGATATATAGATATATAGATATATATATATCTATGTAAGGGAGTGAGTTTATGTTCACCAGCAGAGGGCAGTATTTATGTTTCTGTCCTTATTGGAAGTCCAAACAAACACGCTCAACCCTCAGAAGTATGAATGGGTGCTGAATCCTCAAAAAAATTTAAAAAATTGTGTACAAAAGGTACAGGACAGCACTCAACAAAGTGAATGGATCACACACACAGGTGTCACTTATCAGTAATCAGGCTGACACAGCAGCTGCAGGTAATGGCAAGAGAAGAAAAAAGAAAAAAGGAACCTAACAATGTATCCCTTCTAACCATGATGTAATCAGGCTAATTGGCCACAAGCTTGGCTTGCTGGGCTCAGCCATTTAACACCTGATTTGTCCTCAGTTGATCACACTTGCAACAGCTCCTTGCATATTTGCATGAGATGGTCAACAGTCACATGTAGGTGTAACATGTTTGTATATATGTATATGTATATATATATATATATTTATACAACAGTTAGTTCCGGCCCTGCAATCTGATTGGTCGAGAGACAGTAAAACCGTGACCATATTGGAGTACAACATCACGGTTATTTCACTGTGTATGTATCACTCTGCCTCACAGCTGATTGCATTCAACAATCAAATCAAAACTGACGGTTAGTGTCAGTTAGGTCAGCAGTTGCGTTGCATCCCTGGAAAAGTATTTAAACAAACTTCCACCAGATGCAAATGCCCTTTATCTGAAGCCCAGGATGACAGCAGCTCACAGACAATATCTGGTACACTAAAGCTCCACTGGGAATAAACTCACTCGCACAGATGCTGCCGAAGATGTGTAAAGAGGCGGGGACAACAGCTATCCACACCAATCACAGCCTCAGGGCGACTGCCATACAGAAGCTGTCAGATGCGGGTCTTGAAGCTAGGGAGATCATGACAGTGAGTGGGCACAGGTATGATGTTGTTTTAACGTAGCCTATGTGTACAGTTAGTCTTCTAATTAGGAGTCGGGCCCTAAAATATACCTTTTGTCTTGCAGGTCTGAGAGCTTGTTAAAAAGCTACTGGAAGCCATCCATGGAGAGCAGGAAACGATGGAGCAACATACTGTCAGATCAGAAGGCAGAGTCGGCTGTGCCTGTGAAGCGACAGTCCACCATGCAGTCACCAGAGACTTATTTCACCGGCTGCACAATTAATGGAAATGTGCAGATAAATGTGTATAAAGAGTAAGTGCCTGGCGCACCATGTCTGCGTTATATAGCAACGGTGACAGCGGAGTCCTGAGGGAACTATTTTTGTTGGCGGAAGACAAATAAAATGCTTAAATTATCTATTTCGTCCTCATTTTTCAACATTTCGTAATCAGCCTTGCTTATTTAACTGTTGAACTGTTGTATCAAAGCAATATCACACTCAAGCTCGTGATGTTATACTCGTATATCGTCACGGCTGTGATTTGGTCATAGGCACGAGGCCGCGACGATATACAAGTATAACATCACTCCCTCTCGTGTGATATTGCTTAAATATATATATATGTGTGTGTGTGTGTGTGTGTGTATATATATTCCCCTGACACTGGAGTTGACCTAACATCACTGCCCAGGACAACACCAGCTGAATATCGCATCCCTCATCAAACAACACAGCAGGCGATGTAGTTGCTCCAGCTGTCATCATCAAGTCCATCCTCACCCCATCCATCACCGTCTGGTACTCGTATATCGTCACGGCTGTGATTGTCCTTGGCTACAGCCAAGGACAAGGGTGCGCTGCAACGTTATCATCCTGAATAAAATTAACTTGACTAACTTGAACTGTGTTCTTGACTGACTTGTGAGCAGTGGAGGGACCTTAATGTTAGAGTTGAAACATGTTTTGTTTGTTTTTGTTTTAAGCTGGTGTGTTGTGACATTACAAAAAAACAAGAATCGTCAGAAGAAGTTACATATTCTGGGTGTTTTTTACTCACTTTTTGTCTCTTCCATAACACTATTCCTCTCTCCTACAGCATCCATTACAATAACATGCACATGGCCAATTATGCAAATTAGGTGATGATGTCATTTAGCGACTTCTAGTGACTTTCCAAGGAGTTGGCAACACTGATTTGCTACATTTCTCTTGGACTGTGGAAAAGAGGGAGAAAGTGGAGTTGTTAAAGCTATAGTTGGTAATCCTGTTCAGAAACACTTTTTGTTACACTGTGTGAAATGGTCCTTTCATCCTGAGAGTAGTCAATACGTAATAGGTTCGTTCGAGATGAGCCAGTCCTGCGCAGATTCGATCACCAGCGATCGGCGCACAATGCATGCCGGTTAGTTTTGTGTCCGACTTCATCCCGACTTGCTCTGACGTATTACAAAAGTGGACGGCGATAAAACCGCGAGAGTGAGGTGGCTGCAGTTTTTAGAGCCAGGCGCTGCAGTTGCTCTCCACCGACTGCAGCGCCTGGCTCTCACCTGATCTAACAGCTGATTGGTTTAGATGTCGACGCAACAATATGACATTTTAGATAAACTACTCATTTTTGTTGAATTTTAGAGATTAAGATTGTATTTGTCTGATTTGAAGGTTTATTCTGTGAACAGAAAACATGTTGTGACTGATGGTGAAGTTTAGTTGTCAGAGACTAAATACATTCATCATAAACTGTACAGAGTCCACTGTATATTAACACTGGACTTTTTTAATTATTGAAGTATTTAGCAACACAGAGAGACTGGTCAGTGGGATGTGAGGATTCTTAAAATAACGTGTAGCCTACAGATGTGAAGCCCTGACTGTATCTGACTGAGCCTTAATGAAAGCTGTTGTCTAGTATTTATTTTCCTCTGAAAATATGAACCGAATCACAAATACGTTTATACCTTAGAATCTGGCTGTATGGTAAACTCCTCTTAAGCGAGGGTTGATTCCACCTAGAGGTGGAGATCGGGATAAAATCCTTTTGCAAAAGGAATGTTTCTGGATTAACTCCTTGACACTCTAGAGCCAAAGGGACTGAATGAGGAGTTGGTGCTTACTTGTTTTTTGTAAAAATGTTTTTTGTACAAATGTTCTGGACTAACAGGCCTACAGGTTAACAAGAAAACTGTATTAAAACAATGAGACATTTGCCTGTTCATTTTTTGTTAAAAAACTTTAAAAACCTTAAAAATGTTAAAAGCTTGGGATTCTTAGAAATTGATATGCATTTCATTGTTGAATAACTGTTAAAAAAAAAAATTAAAAAAAATATGTCACTATTGTGGTTACTTGATTGTTTGTGTTGATATAAGAAGGGATACATTGTTAGGTTCCTTTTTTCTTTTTTCTTCTCTTGCCATTACCTGCAGCTGCTGTGTCAGCCTGATTACTGATAAGTGACACCTGTGTGTGTGATCCATTCACTTTGTTGCTTGTGCATGCTGAGGAAGGGCTTCACCCGAAACGTTCGTGTGGCAATAAACACTATAATTGGAGTGCTGTCCTGTACCTTTTGTACACAGTTTTTTACATTTTTTTGAGGATTCAGCACCCATTCATACTTCTGAGGGTTGAGCGTGTTTGTTTGGACTTCTGATTGCTTTGTGTGGAACACAGCCCCCCTCTCAAAATGTTTGAAGAAGATAGTCTCACTGAGGCCAGAGCAAGTGGAGAACAAAAACTGTATCCTAATCTGCTGGAATCAGAGAGGAAGGCCTGGTTGGAATTAATGAATAATGATGAAATTGTGATACGCCATGGTGACAAAGGCGGGGCTATAGTAGTCCAAGATAAATCTGCTTATGTGAATGAGATTATGACACAACTTTCTGACAGACTCGTTTATACCCCTCTGGATGCAGATCCAACTTTTAGATTTGGACAAGAAATTAAAGATAGGCTACTTTAAAACGTCACTTACGCGAGGGTGGGATTTCGGACAATGAATACAAATTTATGATTAAAGTGCATCCTATCAGACCTGTGTTGTATACCTTGCCGAAGATCCACAAGAATTTGAAAAATCCACCTGGACATCCTATAGTGGCCAGCATCGGTTCACTCACTGAACCTATCTTGCAATTCATTGACTCTCACATTAAACCTTTGGTACAGACATTGCCCTCTCATGTGAAAGACACTACTGATTTTTTGAAGAAACTGAAAAATTGTAACATTACCTCCACTGATATACTATGCACTATGGATGTATCAAGTTTATACCCCAGTATACCACATGAGGATGGCTTGAATGCTTTGAGTTATTTTTTGAATCAGCGGTTTGAGTTACATCCACCCACTGAGTTATTGTCGTCTTTGATTAAAATGGTCCTAACTAAAAACTACTTCAAATTTCAAGATCGTTATTATTTACAGTGCAGAGGCACAGCAATTGGTTCTCCTGTAGCACCAAACTATGCAAATTTATTTATGGGCAAGTTTGAGGAAGATTTTATTTACAACAACAATCCTTTTTCAACATTCATTAAAACATATTGGAGATACATTGATGATTTATTTTTTGTATGGAGTGGTAATGCAGAGGATCTGAAGAAATTTCATGAATATTTGAACAGCAAAAAAGAATCTATTAAGTTTACACTTAATTTTGATTTGGAGAAGATTTCATTTCTAGATGTTCTGGTTAAGAAAAATGTCAATACAGCAGTTATCATCCACCCTCGCTTAAGAGGAGTTTGCCATACAGCCAAATTCTAAGGTATAAACGTATTTGTGATTCAGATGAAATCTTTGAGTCACAAGCCAAGGAGCTCTGTAAGAATTTTGTCTCTAGAGGTTATAACAACACTCTGGTTGAAAAAACCATGGATAAAGTTCGTCAGGTCCAGAGGAATGTCTTGTTAGAGCCGAAAGAAAAAGTTCATTCTAACTCGGTTTCAATGGTGTGCACATATAGCCCTATTTCCAAATCTATCTCAAAAAGGTTGTAAATAACTATTGGTATATTCTGAACACAGATCCCGATATCGAAAGAGCTTTTCAAGAGCCACCAAGATTCTTCTTTAAAAGACAGCCCAGTTTGAGCAACTATTTGGTGAGATCCGTTTTACCAAAAAAACTTTCTCATCATTTTTTGTCCAGTGTGCCAAATGGCAATTTTCCTTGTTTCAATTGTGTTCAATGCCCAAATCTGATCAGAGAAAATTATTTCTCACATCCTAAAACTGGTAAGATTGTGAAAGTCAAAGGTAGAATAACATGCAACACTAAATTTGTTGTATATTTATTGAAGTGTCCTTGCAATCTGTACTATGTTGGTAAAACAAAACGGGAACTAAAAACTAGAATCTGTGAACATAAATGTTCCAGCCGCAATCATGATTCTAAATCGGCAGTAGCCAGACATTTTAACAGCTACTACCACACCACAGCAGATCTCAGGTATATGGGCATTGAGGCAGTTAATATTCCACCTAGAGGTGGAGATCGGGATAAAATCCTTTTGCAAAAGGAATGTTTCTGGATTAATTTCCTTGACACTCTAGAGCCAAAGGGACTGAATGAGGAGTTGGTGCTTACTTGTTTTTTGTAAAAATGTTTTTTGTACAAATGTTCTGGACTAACAGGCCTACAGGTTAACAAGAAAACTGTATTAAAACAATGAGACATTTGCCTGTTCATTTTTTGTTAAAAAAAACTTTAAAAACCTTAAAAATGTTAAAAGCTTGGAATTCTTAGAAATTGATATGCATTTCATTGTTGAATAACTGTTTAAAAAAAATCACTATTGTGGTTACTTTTATGTACGTTTATGTTGATATAAGAAGGGATACATTGTTAGGTTCCTTTTTTTCTTTTTTCTTCTCTTGCCATTACCTGCAGCTGCTCTGTCCTTTTTGGCCCACTGTAGTTTTGAGTCTTTTTGACCCTCCGCAGCCACCGTAGTTCAGTTTGTTTTGTGTCTCATAAGGTAAGGAGGGTTTCCAAACACTGTACTAATGAAACCACTTTATTTAAGTCATTAATATAACTGTCTGTTATTTTATTAAACACGCCAGTCCCAAGAGTGGTTATGTTAAAGATGGGACAATTCCTGTAATTTTTATGTTGAAATGTGTTTATACTGATGCACTAACTGTGTGGAGCTAGTTGTGTTGTAGCTGGCTAATCAGTAACTGTAACAGAGGCAGTTTAGTTAGTTTAATTCAAGTGTTAATATGTGCCTTGGAAACTGAACACAGTTTGTTTTGTGTCTCGTAAGGCCAATAAATGATTTTATTTTGATATGATATAGAGACTAAACATCACATATCTTTATAACATTTATGAAATTTATAGAATACATATTAGAATTTACATTGTATTTATCATCATATAAATCATCAAATAACATTTATAGAATTGTAGATTGGTACTGTAATTCTGCCTCCCTATACCTCATAAAAATCAATTCCTTGTATTTTTTTTAAACTGGTTTATGGTTTTTCACACCACAGCCAAATTATTTACAAAAATCATACCAAAAAAGGGGAAAGAAAAAAGAAAACACATAAAATCAGGCAAAGAGGAGTGTGGGATGCTACACACACACGTGTGTGTGTGTGTGTGTGTGTGTGTGTGTGTGTGTGTCAGTCATAATAATACCCATATTTCTAGAGGCAGTGGCCGAGGAGGGGGAGTTGCAGCCATTTTTAACTCTAGTCCGTTAATCAGCCCTAAACCTAAACTAGATTATAATTCCTTTGAAAGTCTTGTTCTTAGTCTTAGTCTTTTACATCCGACCTGGAAAACCTTGCAGCCACTTTTATTTGTTATAGTGTACCATGCTCCTGGCCTGTATTCTGAAATTTGTATCTGAATGCTCAGAGTTTTCATCCAGTCTAGTTCTTAAATCAGACAAAGTTATTATTGTAGGTGATTTTAACATTCATGTTGACGTTAATAATGGCTCCCTGGCTACTGTGTTTATCTCATTATTAGATTCCATTGGCTTCAGTCAGAGTATACATAAACCCACTCACTGTTTTAGCCATACCCTCGATCTAGTTCTGACATATGGAATTGAAATTGATAACCTAATAGTCTTTCCACAGAGTCCCTCTCTATCAGATCATTATTTAACTTTTGATTTCTTTTTACTCTACTACACGCCACTCAGCAACAGTTACTATACTAGATGTTTATCAGATAGTGCTGTCACAAAATTTAAGGCAAAGATTCCATCGACATTGAATTTAATACCATGTCCTTCAGTAACAGAAGTTTCCTGTACCGACTTTAAACTCAGAATTGATCATCTTGTTGATAGCGCTGCAGGCTCGCTGCGAACAACACCCGACTCTGTAGCCCCTCTTAAAAAGAAGTTAACAAAGTAAAGAAAGTTCGCTCCTTGGTATAACTCTCAAACCCGTAAGTTAAAACAAATATCGCGAAAATTTGAAAGGAATGGCGATTAACCAAACCAAACAGAATCTCATTTAGTCTGGGAACAAAGTCTCAAAACACTTTCTTTAAGGTAGCTGTAATTAATCCTCTTCTAAAAAAAGCCCACCCTGGATCCAGAGGTGTTAGCCAACTATAGACCAATATCTAATCTTCCCTTTATGTCAAAGATCCTTGAGAAAGTAGTTGCAGACCAGCTGTGTGATTTTCTCCATGATAATAATTTATTTGAGGAATTTCAGTCAGGATTTAGAGTGCACCATAGCACTGAGACAGCACTAGTTAAAATTACAAATGATCTTCTGATAGCCTCAGACAAAGGACTCGTCTCTGTACTTGTTTTATTA
This sequence comes from Epinephelus lanceolatus, assembly GCF_041903045.1. Classification (NCBI taxonomy): domain Eukaryota; kingdom Metazoa; phylum Chordata; class Actinopteri; order Perciformes; family Serranidae; genus Epinephelus; species Epinephelus lanceolatus. The sequence goes on along the minus strand of NC_135735.1, from coordinate 48,310,103 downwards.
GATCTTAGTGCAGCATTTGACACTACTGACCATCAAATTCTGCTACAGAGACTGGAACACTTAATTGGCCTAAAAGGTTCTGCACTAAGCTGGTTTGAATCTTATTTATCTGATTGTTCCGCAAGGTTCTGTGCTCGGACCAGTCCTATTTACTCTATATATGCCTCCCTTAGGTAACATCATTAGAAATCACTCTGTAAATTTCCATTGTTATGCCGATGATACACAATTGTATTTATCGATAAAGCCAGAAGAAACTGATCAATTAACTAAACTTCAAAAATGCCTTAAAGACATAAAAACCTGGATGAGCACTAATTTCCTTATGTTAAATTCAGACAAAACTGAAGTTATTGTTCTTGGCCCCAAACAACTCAGAGACTCTTTATCTGATGACATAGTTTCTCTAGATGGCATTGCTCTGGCCTCTAGCACTACCGTAAGAAACCTCGGAGTAACATTTGACCAAGATTTGTCTTTTAATTCCCATTTAAAACAAACAAACAAACATTATCTGCGTAATATTGCAAAAATTAGACCTATTCTGACCCGAAAAGATGCAGAAAAATTGGTCCACGCTTTTGTTACCTCTAGGCTGGATTACTATAATATCTATAATATGTAATACTAAATGTTTCAACTTAATGTTTCATTGTTGGTGCCAAGCAAAGTGTGATGCATTTTATGTAGGCTATTTAAAAAAAATCTATCCTGCATCATGTCTTTCATACACTAGAATACTTTGAAAAAGACTTAAAAAAAGACAAAAGTCTGACATGTCTTACATCTAAAGACGATATGTCATGAGTCAGAGAGTTTTTAGTCACAACTACACACACTTGCAAGGTCACTATTTGCAAATTGTTAGCTTCAAAAAGAAAAAAAGAATGGACAGATTGTTGCGGCCTTCAAAATCGCCAGGGAGCTAGCTAACCACTTTCCCCATTTCAAACAAGGCTACTTGAAAGCTAACATTAGCTAATGGAATGTTTGTAAAAGCCCACGAGCTCCATGTGCATTTCAGCTGAAGATTTCTAGCTTCACTCAAAGAAATGGTTACATGATGTGATTTTTGAAGCTAGCAGGCTTCAGCTTAAACATACAGTTAGCACACAGGCTAATAGCAAACATTCCAGTAGCTAACGTTAGCTTGCAAGTAGCCCCTACATTGGTTTGATAAGTACACTTATTGGGGATTTCATGGGCTGCAGCAATTTCTGTCAACTTCTTTCTTTCTCCTTATACGCTATCATTGCACAAATGTGAGGACATGTCAAAGAGGCACTTCTCTCCACTTAAAGCTATAGTTGGTAATGTTGGAGAGCTAGCAAGATTTGAAAGTGGCACCTCCTCTAAGCTCCACCACCCTCCTCCCCCTCCCGTCAGTGCTCCGTCCAAAGTCACGCCCCCACAAACTCGAACGCGCATCCTGCAGTACACCAACAGAGAAGCTAATGTTAGCATTGGGCTAATACGAGCTACAAAAGTAGCTAAGTTGGCTAACGTTAGATATTCCATGAAAATAACAAATCCTCCCGACGCAAAACAAATAATTACCTGTCCAACAGAAAGACAGCAACCTCTGCATCACTTTTCAGGCCCTTCAGCTCCCTCAGTTGTCTCCACCATTCAAAAGCTGCGATGCTGGTTGACTCTGGTTTGTCCTCTCGCTTCATCCAAAGCCTTTTTCGTCGCAGCCTTTTCTGCCTCCGACTTTCTTTAGCCTGTTTAGCGGGGTGAGCCGTTACAAGTAGTGCTGGAAGTGGTACTTTTGGCTGCATTTTCTCTGCCAATGCTTTACAGGTGATCTGTAGTTAATGTTCATGGTTTCTCCTCCATTTGACATGATTTCTCCTGTAAATCAGCATCATATCAGTTTGACCTGTCCCCTCAACTACAGGGGCGAAATAAACTGTGTTTGACTGTAAGGTTCATATTTTCAGAGGAAAATAAATACTAGACAACAGCTTTCATTAAGGCTCAGTCAGATACAGTCAGGGCTTCACATCTGATGTTATTTTAAGAATCCTCACATCCCACTGACCACAAGTCTCTGTGTTGCTAAATACTTCAATAATTAAAAAAGTCCAGTGTTAATATACAGTGGACTCTGTACAGTTTATGATGAATGTATTTAGTCTCTGACAACTAAACTTCACCATCAGTCACAACATGTTTTCTGTTCACAGAATAAACCTTCAAATCAGACAAATACAATCTTAATCTCTAAAATTCAACAAAAATGAAAAGTTTATCTAAAACGTTATCTTGTTGAGTCAACATCTAAACCAATCAGCTGTTAGATCAGGTGAGAGCCAGGCGCTGCAGTCGGTGGAGAGCAACTGCAGCGCCTGGCTCTAAAAACTGCGGCCACCTCGCTCTCGCGGTTTTATTGCCGTCCACTTTTGTAATACGTCAGAGCAAGTCGGGATGAAGTTGGACACAAAACTAACCGGCATGCATTGTGCGCCGATCGCTGGTGATCAAATCTGCGCAGGCCTGGCTCATCTCGAACGAACCTATTACGTATTGACTACTCTCAGGATGAAAGGACCATTTCACCCAGTGTAACAAAAAGTGTTTCTGAACAGGATTACCAACTATAGCTTTAACAACTCCACTTTCTCCCTCTTTTCCACAGTCCAAGAGAAATGTATATATATATATATATATATATATATATATATGTATATATACAGTACAGGCCAAAAGTTTGGACACACCTTCTCATTCAATGCGTTTTCTTTATTTTCATGACTATTTACATTGTAGATTCTCACTGAAGGCATCAAAACTATGAATGAACACATGTGGAGTTATGTACTTAACAAAAAAAGGTGAAATAACTGAAAACATGTTTTATATTTTAGTTTCTTCAAAATAGCCACCCTTTGCTCTGATTACTGCTTTGCACACTCTTGGCATTCTCTCCATGAGCTTCAAGAGGTAGTCACCTGAAATGGTTTTCCAACAGTCTTGAAGGAGTTCCCAGAGGTGTTTAGCACTTGTTGGCCCCTTTGCCTTCACTCTGCCATCTCGATTGGGTTCAGGTCCGGTGACTGTGGAGGCCAGGTCATCTGCCGCAGCACTCCATCACTCTCCTTCTTGGTCAAATAGCCCTTACACAGCCTGGAGGTGTGTTTGGGGTCATTGTCCTGTTGAAAAATAAATGATCGTCCAACTAAACGCAAACCGGATGGGATGGCATGTCGCTGCAGGATGCTGTGGTAGCCATGCTGGTTCAGTGTGCCTTCAATTTTGAATAAATCCCCAACAGTGTCACCAGCAAAACACCCCCACACCATCACACCTCCTCCTCCATGCTTCACAGTGGGAACCAGGCATGTGGAATCCATCCGTTCACCTTTTCTGCGTCTCACAAAGACACGGCGGTTGGAACCAAAGATCTCAAATTTGGACTCATCAGACCAAAGCACAGATTTCCACTGGTCTAATGTCCATTCCTTGTGTTTCTTGGCCCAAACAAATCTCTTCTGCTTGTTGCCTCTCCTTAGCAGTGGTTTCCTAGCAGCTATTTGACCATGAAGGCCTGATTCGCGCAGTCTCCTCTTAACAGTTGTTCTAGAGATGGGTCTGCTGCTAGAACTCTGTGTGGCATTCATCTGGTCTCTGACCTGAGCTGCTGTTAACTTGCGATTTCTGAGGCTGGTGACTCGGATGAACTTATCCTCAGAAGCAGAGGTGACTCTTGGTCTTCCTTTCCTGGGTCGGTCCTCATGTGTGCCAGTTTCGTTGTAGCGCTTGATGGTTTTTGCGACTCCACTTGGGGACACATTTAAAGTTTTTGCAGTTTTCCGGACTGACTGACCTTCATTTCTTAAAGTAATGATGGCCACTGGTTTTTCTTTAGTTAGCTGATTGGTTCTTGCCATAATATGAATTTTAACAGTTGTCCAATTAACCTGACTTCTGCACAACACAACTGATGGTCCCAACCCCATTGATAAAGCAAGAAATTCCACTAATTAACCCTGATAAGGCACACCTGTGAAGTGGAAACCATTTCAGGTGACTACCTCTTGAAGCTCATGGAGAGAATGCCAAGAGTGTGCAAAGCAGTAATCAGAGCAAAGGGTGGCTATTTTGAAGAAACTAGAATATAAAACATGTTTTCAGTTATTTCACCTTTTTTTGTTAAGTACATAACTCCACATGTGTTCATTCATAGTTTTGATGCCTTCAGTGAGAATCTACAATGTAAATAGTCATGAAAATAAAGAAAATGCATTGAATGAGAAGGTGTGTCCAAACTTTTGGCCTGTACTGTATATATATATATATATTTAAGCAATATCACACGAGAGGGAGTGATGTTATATTCGTATATCGTCGCGGAGTATAACATCACGAGCTTGAGTGTGATATTGCTTTGATACAACAGTTCAACAGTTAAATAAGCAAGGCTGATTACGAAATGTTGAAAAATGAGGACGAAATAGATAATTTAAGCATTTTATTTGTCTTCCGCCAACAAAAATAGTTCCCTCAGGACTCCGCTGTCACCGTTGCTATATAACGCAGACATGGTGCGCCAGGCACTTACTCTTTATACACATTTATCTGCACATTTCCATTAATTGTGCAGCCGGTGAAATAAGTCTCTGGTGACTGCATGGTGGACTGTCGCTTCACAGGCACAGCCGACTCTGCCTTCTGATCTGACAGTATGTTGCTCCATCGTTTCCTGCTCTCCATGGATGGCTTCCAGTAGCTTTTTAACAAGCTCTCAGACCTGCAAGACAAAAGGTATATTTTAGGGCCCGACTCCTAATTAGAAGACTAACTGTACACATAGGCTACGTTAAAACAACATCATACCTGTGCCCACTCACTGTCATGATCTCCCTAGCTTCAAGACCCACATCTGACAGCTTCTGTATGGCAGTCGCCCTGAGGCTGTGATTGGTGTAGATAGCTGTTGTCCCCGCCTCTTTACACATCTTCGGCAGCATCTGTGCGAGTGAGTTTATTCCCAGTGGAGCTTTAGTGTACCAGATATTGTCTGTGAGCTGCTGTCATCCTGGGCTTCAGATAAAGGGCATTTGCATCTGGTGGAAGTTTGTTTAAATACTTTTCCAGGGATGCAACGCAACTGTTGACCTAACTGACACTAACCGTCAGTTTTGATTTGATTGTTGATTGCAATCAGCTGTGAGGCAGAGTGATACATACACAGTGAAATAACCGTGATGTTGTACTCCAATATGGTCACGGTTTTACTGTCTCTCGACCAATCAGATTGCAGGGCCGGAACTAACTGTTGTATAAATATATATATATATATACATATACATATATACAAACATGTTACACCTACATGTGACTGTTGACCATCTCATGCAAATATGCAAGGAGCTGTTGCAAGTGTGATCAACTGAGGACAAATCAGGTGCTAAATGGCTGAGCCCAGCAAGCCAAGCTTGTGGCCAATTAGCCTGATTACATCATGGTTAGGGAAACCTATATAAAGTTGTGCGAAACTTACAACAGTGTAGGGAGTAGGGAGACATTTAGGAAGACAGAAAAAAACAGAAGAAACATAGATCCAAAACTTGTCAAAGAAATTATGGATTACAAAGTCCATAATTCCTTTCCTGGTGGATTAACAAAGCACCAGCAGTATACTATCAAAAGAAGAGCTTCTACCTTTGCGCTCAAGGGTAAGTAATGTTATATGCCATCAATCAAAATAAGTGGCCTACATTTGTTCTGTTATATCAATATTAAATTGAGTTTTTCTTTTCACCAGATGGAGTCCTGCACTACGTTTGCAGGAGGAGGAAAGAAAAGGAACACCTTGCAAAGGTAGTGCTGTCTGCTGCAGAGGCAAACAACATTTTTGAGGAATTTCATTGCAGCAACATTGGTTCTCACTGTGGGGTTGAGAAAACTCACCATGCTATCATTAGCCGCTACTACTGACCTGGTATGGAAGCTGACATTCGGCAATGGGTGAGTCAAAATGGTCAGCCAAATTTGTCTCAGTTTTTAAGCTTACTTGAAAGCCTACTCTATAATTAACTGAATTCAATCTAAACTCTTATGTGATATATCATTCACTCACTGCTTGGCTAAGGCATATGATATACATTATGGTAAATATAATTTGGCTTCAGGTTGCTCAGTGTCCTGACTGTCAGGCAAAGTGGGAGTGTCTCAAGGAAAAGAGCCAGTATAACCCAATAGAGGTGAGGTTATCTGTGCAATTCATTGTTCCATACTGAGCCAAATGTGCTTACCAGTCATTTCTAAGATGTCTAATTGTTATTTAACTGTTTCAGGTAACACAGCCATTTGAGTTGGTAGGTATGGACCTTCTCAAACTCACTGTAACAGAGGGTGGTTATCAATACATTTGTGTAATGGTTGATTATTTCTCAAAGTGGGCAGAGGCCTACCCTCTGAAGAGTAAGTCTGCATAGGAGGTCACCAATTGTATTCTTGATTTCGTAGATAGAACAGATAGAACACTCATCAAAAATATTATTTCTTAGCAAGACATATTGTGAATGCTGAATTTTTTAATTTAATTTTTTTCTGCAAAATGAATTTAAGGTGAATGCCAGACTCTGTCAGGCCCTTGGCATCCAGCAATGCTTTTGTGCACCATATCACCTGCAAACTAATGGGTTGGTGGAGAAACTGACTGGCACCATCCAGAGGTAAGTCACATCAGTTGGCAGGTATCATACACTGACACATTAATGGTATAGACTTAAGTAGTGACATACCCTAACACTATTTTCAGGTCTCTCAACAAACTGGGGAGGAAACCCCCCCAAAAACGGGACGAGTATCTGCAGGCAGCAATGTTTGGTCTTAGAACCAAAAAACAACTAACTACGAAGTATAGTCCGTATTATCTAATGTTTGGCAGGGAAGCAAGATACCCATCTGAGGTGCCCACGGAGTATGAGGTAAGTGGCTGTTTGTTTTGGTGTCGAGGGGTTGGGGGCATGTTTGGTAAATAGCTCAAAATATAACAACACTTTGCATTTTTGCACTTGACAGAAGACAGAGTAGAGCACCTCATAGAAAATGAGTAGGTTTGTGAGGGACTTCTGCATCAAACAACAGTATACTCAGAAGTCACACAAAATGTAAAAAAGAGTCAGGACAAAATCAGAAAAAGAAAGCTTGAAAGGTGATTGGAGGACAACTTCCAAGTTGGGGAGGTTGTCCTAAAAAAAAATTTAAGGGCAGAACAACGCAAGGGAGGGAAGATGGAGAGTGACATGCTAGGACCCTTTACAATTACCGCCATAAAGGGAAAACTGGTCTCCTTAAAAAATGCAAACTTAAAAACAGTGGCCAATGTGGACCAGCTTGTCCACTACAAAGAGCCAGAGGAGAGGATCCCAGCAAAGCTAAAAAAAAAGTTAGCAGCTCTCCTCTGGCTGACCCCCCGCCACAACCACCATCCAGCCCCTCCACGCCTGCACATGCCATCAGCTCCCCTGGACCCTTGCCAGCCACATTTCAAGACACCAGTCAACCCATCCATAGTAATGGTATGTCATATTTTGTAATGTAAACTTAAAGGATAACTTCGGTATTTTTCAACCTGGGCTCTATTTCCCCATGTGTATGTGTCTGTATGATTCATGGGTACCACTTGTTCTAAAATTGGTTCAGTATTGAGGGAGGCGGATGCAGCCGGGAGTCGCGAAATGAGCTACAACGGTAACGGGGGCAAATGCGTCCTGTATAAGTTTGTGCATTAAAAGTGCTTTTTTTCGCCACTGACCAGTTCAGATCACCAGTGCTATGTCTGTAGATAGCATATTGTAGCAGCCCTGGGGCAGTGGTGAGTGTGGTATGAGTGGAGTCAGCTGTCAGTGTTGGAGCAGAGAGGGGGGAGGGCTGCCCCACTGGGTACTGTAAGTGAGTATGTGTGTATGAAGTGTGTGTGTTACGCCAGAAGAGTCAGAGTTTGGGACGGAGTCTTTTACGTGCTACCCCCTGGAGTGTTACTGGAGTTTTTGGAGCGCTCAAATAAACGGGCCTTTTTCCCGAACGCAAGAACAGGATGTCGCGCAACACCCGGTACAGCTTTCACAGGCTGCCTTTGTCGGACGGCAAGATGCTGAAGTTGTGGCTAGTTGTGCTACAAATGGATGCTAACACTCCTGTCCAGTCACTGCGCCTTGCAGACCATCGGGTCTGCAGTGCTCACTTCTCCCAAGATGACTACTGTCAGCCGAAGAAGAGAAGACATCCAATCCCAAAACACCTCTTCCTCAAGAAAACGGCTGTCCCATGAGTAGAGAGAGCTACAGACACAGTGGAGCAAAGCTCGTGACATCACACAGCCCAGAGGTAAGGGAAAGGCTAGTATGCTATTTACAGAGATAGCACTGGCAATCTGAACCAGTCAGTGGCGAAAAAAAAACACTTAATGCGCAAACTTATACGGGACGCATTTGCCCCCGTTACCGTTTTAGCTCGTTCCGCGGTTCCCGGTTGCATCTGCCTCCCTCAATATTGAACCAATTTTAGAACGAGTTGTACCCATGAATCATACGCACACATACACATGGGGAAATAGAGCCCAGGTTGAAAAATACCAAAGTTATCCTTTAAGTTTAATCACGCTATATAGGCCTATTCTTTTAAATGACTGAGATGTTCTAAATTTCCAGTTGTCCAAGACATATGGAGTTCAAGTAAAGGGGAGGTCCTATGGTCCAAAATGGGGCCGTATAAACTCTTTACTGCAGATTTGCAGAGCCTGGCACCTGAAAGAGAGTTGGAGAGCGAGGTAATTGTGGATTGTACGCTGCTTCAACTTTTTCATCTTTGATATGCAAGCTAATTTGATCTTATATTTCTGTGTTTTTGTCTTTGTGTAGATCCTAAATGCCTATCTTCTGTGGGGAACAAAGACGGTCCCAAATAAAAGGATATGCGTCACTGATTCTTTCGAAATGACAGCAATCTGGAATGGCACATCAAGGGGAATGAGAAAGGTTAGGATGATGGTTACTTTAAAAGTTATTGGTTACTATATAGGCCACCATCTTTAAAAACTAAAATGATTACTTGCAGCTTGATGTGACCGAATGGGACACGTTAATAGGGGCCATCTTCAAGGACAGACATTGGACTCTCGTAGTAAGTGCACTTTAAACAATAGTATTCATTCAACTATCTTTACAACTCTAAGGATCATTTACATTAAAGTATGCTGTCTGTAACAGGCCATGTACCCAAAGGACAGATGGGCCCTATTTGTTGATCCTTTCGGAGCCACCCAAAAACAACTGACACATTGTAGGGATGCAACAAGGTAACTTCAGGATTTATTGTCATGTGTTTAATATCTTAAATAAGATAAATGGTTGCTGATGTGCCAGTGACAAAATTAACTAAATATTGTGAATTATTTTCTTTTCTTTAGGGCTTTCATGCGAAACAAAAAAACATGGGCCTAAACGTATCCAGGTGGTCCTGTGAGACAGTCGAACATCCCCGTCAACAGGATTCTACATCCTGTGGTGTGCTGGTCTGCAAAGTAAGATTGTGTACCCTAGTAAGCATTGAATAATACTTACAAAAACAACAATAACACTGCCCTGTATTTTAAGGTTGCAGAGCTGCTCCTTGAAGGCAGTGTAGGAACAAAAAAAGGCCGCTGAGGCCGCTTGCTGACGTGTCACTCCAGAGAAAAGTAAAAAGAAAAGGAAGTTGAATTTGTCTTGAAAATGATCCAGGTTTATTGTAACAAAAGGATCAAAAAAGGCAGCAATCAATTATTATAATGCAACAATAAAATAACAAACAATAAGTACTTGTGTGGCTAAAACAAATAGGAAACGGTGATGGTCAACAAAAAATATTTCAGCCTACTATAGGAACGCTTTCCTTTGTCAGACTCCCGCCACCACACAACCCCTTAAATAACCAAAAAGCCACACCCATAAGCCCCAACATGATGACATAACATAAGCATAATTTCTATAATTTAAACTTATCAATAACATAAACTTAAAGTTCATTATAGGCAAAAGCAAATATATATTATTTTGGCTGCTACAGGCAGCAGCATTGATTTTAATGTAGACCAGGCCAGCATTAACATGATGTGGATGGAAATGGCCAGGAGACTGATTGATGAGTCTGATCAATGGTATATCATCCTCAGCAACATTTTCATGTACTTAAACCCACTGTGAATTTGGAATATCTTTTTAATAGACAACCTCGCAGACCTGTGCAGGATCTGTGGAGAAAAAGAGTCTGGGGACAGGGACACCTCAGATGCACCAGTGGATCAATGGGTAGGAAGCCTTCAAAGTTGTTTACATTGAGAGTTCATTAAAAGGAAAAAAAGACCTAATTTATCTTCTTTCAGATTGAATGCACAAGGTGCTCATTTTGGTTTCATTGGGTGTGTGTGGCAAGGCCAAATATGAAAGGCATTTTTTCTACATCCGGCCTGTTCACCACCCACCAAAGAAAAAATGTGGTTGACCTAACATCACTGCTCAGGACAACACCAGCTGAACATCGCATCCCTCATCAAACAACACAGCAGACGATGTAGTTGCTCCAGCTGCCATCATCAAATCCATCCTCACCCCATCCATCACCGTCTGGTACATGGCTGCTACAGCCAAGGACAAGGGTGCGCTGCAACATTATCATCCTGAATAAAATTAACTTGACTAACTTGAACTGTTGTTCTTGACTGACTTGTGAGCAGTGAATTTATAGGGGGTACACTTTTGGTTACATTACATTGAAACATTGAAGCAACACAGTACCAATGGTGGAATAATAAGGTGGAATAAAACTTGGTTAAAATATTTATACTTATTGAATATATTCCAAAACATGCAAGTTTAAAATCCTAATTGAGGATATATTGTGAGTGTAAACAGGAAAAAAATGAGTACTATGTTACGTATAGGCAATACGAAACCACAGAGGGTTAAGTGCACAGACGTTGTGGTCACAAGTTGATCTGACCACCTGTGTATGAGACCCAGCTGGCTGTGTACCTTATTAGAGTAAAATACATCAGTGATGGGCAGTGTTGAGAGGTGGTCTTAGTGTAGTGGTTAACATGTTGGTCTTTTGTATCTTTTCCCTTCGCGGAGTGAGTTCGAATCTCCGCCAAAATGTGTTTTAATTTTTTGAGCTTAAAAAAAAAAAAAGGCTGAATGTAACGCATGTAGATTCAATCACACTCCAAAGACTAAAATGTTATTGCGACATTTTATTTTCTGACGAAGATTCATAGGAAAAGCTACTTGCTTCCTTCCTGTTGTCAACAAATCCCGTCAACAGATGAGGCCTACAAAACGCGAGTGGGTAATCGTACATCACGCGTTTCCTCAAACAAAACTCCACAGACGACTCAGGTATGTTCTGTTTTGACACTGTAATGAAACATTGAAGACAGAGGCATTCATGAGGACAGCTACGTGTTCTCTTCCTGGCTGAAAACAGCTGCTGTCACTACGACAACCATAGACACATTTGGCTGAAGGTCACCAGTTAACAGGGTCGCGAGTAAATCCGAAACACCGGTTTGTTTTCCCCTCGGCTCTAATCGGATGTGACGTTTGTGGGCGTTCCCGTCATTGCCGACTGTATCTATGTACCCTGCTTTTAAAGGTTTTGGGTTCCAGAACAGCTGATCAGCATTAGTTCAATCTAGTCTGGGGCCGTTTAGTGGCTGTTTTGGTAAGGAACCAGAATGAGGGCGAAAGAGACAGGATCCCGAATTTGATGGATGCGCCTTTCCGTCAAAATAAAAGCACCAAGCTAATAAAAATGCGGTGAAACTTTTTAATTTAAAGAATATAATTTACAAGAAAAGCCCCAAGCCATTAAGTTAACCTTTTTCTTTCATTGTAATTTGATGGTGCGCCAGAATTTTTACTTTGTTGAACACTTTTACTTTGGTGAATTTGGTGAATTCCGGATCCACTCTATAGACCGGAACCAGAATCCAGACAAAATTCAGAGTGAATGGAAACCAGGCTCTTCCCCGTACGTCTCTGAGTATGGCCCAATCCCAAACCGGCCCCTATCCCCTCGCCCTATTCACTCCCCCTCCGTTTGCACAGTCACGCGGAGCTCCACCATATTAAGGGCCATCCCAAACCAATTATTGCTGAGTGTGAGTGGACTGCTCAGCCCTTAGATAGTGAGTACAACATCACAAGGAAACTTTACAGTCTCAAACAAACTCACAGAATGTTTGGTGTCAAAAGATGAAAACCTACATGTCCATATGCTTAAATAAACTATTTAAAACTGTCTAAAAAAATTCTCATGATTTAAAAAAATATATATAATTCTGTGTTCACAGGGACAGAAGAAAAAACAAATCAGTTAATCGATCTACGGATTAAAAATGAGAGTCTCTTCACTAAAAAGAGGAATGCTGCAAAGCAGGGATGGAGATAAGATTGCCCAGATGAATTAATCCATAAATGTGTAAATGTGTAAACTGTGTCTAGAAAATATGAACAAGTTAATTACTTTGATTACACTGCACTGTATCTCTTATCTGACTCAATCAAGTTTATTTTTAATATAACTCATTTTAATTAATATTTAAATGTTTTTTTATAGCCTGTTGCTCTATTTTGCTTTCACAAAGTGTCTGTCAGTATCTATGGTTACATCTGCTTCCTTCTTCCAGCAGAGTGGCGAGGGCGTCCCATGGGCTGCGGTCGGAAAGTCTTTTTTGCTTAGGAAGGTTCCTAGCTGAGTGAAATGATCCGCCATGATAAGAGCTGTTCGAATTCTCTAAACACTAAGGAAAGGAGGTTCAGTGCTTCCTTTCAGATCTCCTTTAGCATAGGATACATCGGACCTTCCTAAGCGATAGGAAAGGAGATCATTTAATCCCACAATGCTTTGCGGGAGCAATATTTAAAGCGACCGACCGTTCACGGAGACAAACGAATAAACCTGAAGAAGTAGGAGAAGAGGAAGAACGAAAGAAGAGACGAAAGGTAAAGAAAAACAACAACTGGCTCTCAACATGACTGAAAAGTCACGGAGATCACCATGTAAGTCACCGTTACATGAAGCTTTGCCCATCTCATGCCATAACTTGATAATATGCGTAACGTTATATGTTCCAATCTCTCAACAATATGTTAAATCCATGCAAACTATAAACGTCACACTACTGTTGTAACATTACCCAATTCAAGTTAATATTGTGGTGTAAGATATGCTCAGTGTGCATTAATCATGTCACTATTTGAGCATTGTTGAATCGCCAGCTTTTGGCAATATCATTAATTAATTTTTCTTCAGTCACAGATGCTGACATCTCTGCACTCATACGGGCACGTGTGCAGCTGGAGCACCTCTTCAGCGGGAGGCAGCCCTTTTTAGACTATTACGCAAATGAATTTCACCCAAACACTTTAGAATAAAGCCTCCCACATCTCTACCCCCCCCACCCCACCCCTTTTTTCCCCTTTCTGCTCTCTCTCTCTTGAATAGTTTACTCATTTCTTGCATATGAACATCAGCAAACACAGAAAACCTGTCCATTTAGGCAGAAGATACACTGTTTATTGCACAGGTGCATCTTCATCCCTATGTATGTGTCACAGGTTTCTTTTTGTCTCTGGCAACAAACACAACAGACACGAGTGAGTCCAAGTTCAGTTTCTAAAAAAATAGTTTAATTACTACAGCAACAAATGTTCTTTAAAACAGTTCAGATGGAGATGGGGGGGGGGGGGGGGGGCACAATAAAGTTCCTTTCCTTTTTGTTGTTAGCCAACTCAATAAAGAAACCTGCTTAGCAGTCTTGGGTCTAGGGGTGAAGTCCAGGAGGGTAAGAAGGCTGGGGTGGCGATTGGCTGGGGTGGCTAAGGAGTATGGATGGCGTGGTTACGGCCCTGGCCTTGTGCGTTGTCCGGCTCCTCCACCGCGGCCGGCGGTACACAGCATGCAGATTCAGTCTGCTCAGCTGGCAAGTCAGCTTGGTGTCCACCTCAGGGAGAGGAAAAGGTGAAGTGCCACAAGTTCCACAGCACAAGGCATTCAATAGTTTGTGATATTTTACTCGCCTCTCCCGCTTATTCTGGATCCTCCACCCAGCCAACAGCCTTGCCTCCGCCGAACACACCGTGTAGCGTCCACTTCCTCCTGCCGTTCAGTGTTGCCAGATCTCACGAGACAAAGAAGCAACCAGACCTGTGAAAACAAGCCCAAAACAAGCGACTTTTTCGACGGAGCCCCCCTAGGTTCCGGTGAGAGAAAATTAAATAAACTGTGTGCACGGTTTTACAATCCGTGGGGACGGATTTTAAACTGTGGGTACAGATTGTCAATTTACATCCATGTGGGCAGATAAGTAAACTGTGCGCAGTTTTGCAAAACTGTACCCATGGTACACAGTTTATTTATTTTTCTCCCCCCTGAGCTTCAGGACAATGACTACAAGAGGGAGTTAAACCACCTTTGAACATTATTTAACATTAGAAAACAGATGGGATATCAAATATAGACCGATGTACCAAGTACATTATACAGTAAACCTCTGATAATTAAAATTTGCAAACACAAATAAATATCATCCTGAATTCACAAATTCTTTATTTATTATTGCTTTTTATGCACTCATCTAACTTTTTTCTTTTAGTTACAGAGGGGTATTCCAGGTAGGAGGTTCAACAAACTCCGAGTCTAATCTTTAACTCTGAGTTGACTTACCTGAGCTGGGAAACTCTGAGTATCCGGTTCCAGAACAGCTGATTTGAAGTAGTTCAATCAACTCTGAGTAGGTACATCTTGAGTTAAGCGCATGCACAACCACAATAAAAAGCCATCATCAATGGAGCCCTGCTACCTCGAGTCACCATGGCAACACAAGAAAAGAAGCGATCGATTTATTTCACACAAGTGGAACTGGAAGTGCTCATGAATTCGTACAGCCAACATGAACATATATTTAGAAGAAAAAGTAACACTGCTAAAGCTGCCAAGGAGAGAGAGGCAGCATGGGAGAAAATTGCTGCCCGAGTCAACGCGTAAGTTTTAATGCACTCGTCCATTAATTTAACATTTAACCACACTTAATTAAAATCGTAGCTTACAGGTGAAAAAGTGGTGGAGTGGTTTTGAATAAATCTGATTTTCATGTAGGTGCAATCTCACAGGGGAAAATCGCACGTGGAAGCAGCTTAAAATGAAATATAAAAACATCATTCAAACAGGTAAGGCATATTTCACTTGGTCATGATTGTACCTTTCTTTAGTGTGATTCATATTTGATTTACTAAACAAAGTAGCTTCAGTAACCACCACCTCTGACAGAGGATGAGGAGCTGGGCCTGAGCCAAAATTATGGACGACCAGTGGCTGACGGCATCCCTGGGGGCAGCTCATCCGAGACACTCACTCCCCTAGACAAAAGTGCCTATGTAAGATGTAAGTGTGTGTGAACAGTACAGTATAATATGCGAGTGTATGTATGGGACTTAAATGGGTCCACCCCCCTACCCATTCACATTTCTTTCACATATGTTTCACCAGTGACCAATAAAGGAGTTGTACAGGAAGCACCTTATTAAAAAAATGGCTAAAACGGACAAAGAAATGGTGTACCTGGACCGCCAGATCAGGAAGGCAGACTTGGAAATTCAATTACTAGAACGCCAGCTGAGGTGGGTGCATTGTCAAAGGTGAAATGTGTTAATTTTTGAACAATATTACAAATACTGACTGTTGCATTTGTACTTTATAGGGAATAAAGACGACCAAATGAAATGTTATTTGTCTTTTATTTGACTGGTTTCAATCAGAAAAGTGATTGCAGCAAATGATATCCCTTACGGCCCGTCCATCCTGGACATCTACAGGGTAGATGGGATGGTCATCCTCAGGGTCATTAACTTATATGGCAGGGTGTTGCTCTCCTCTAATACTGGCAATATTATGGAGAACAACACATGCCACTATAATGTCACATGCCCTCTCTGGGGTGACCCTGAGTTTACGCAGACACTGGAACTGGGATTTGAGAATGCCAAAAGTCATCTCAACCTGGGCTCTAGTCCTGCAGTGGGCCCCATTGAAAGGCTGTTGGGGCCCGGCTCAGGGTCAGGGTAAGGGGTCAGTAGAGAGGGCTGGCACGGATATCCTCGGTCCCCAAGTAGGTAGCCATCAAACTCTCCTGCAATTATAATGGATACATTTGGTTGTGTTTAAAGAGAAAGACAATGAATGATATTTGCACAAAGCTTTGGGCTACTTACCACGTGCAAATCTATTGCTCAGGCTACACTCGCGGAAGATCCGGGAATCATGGACGGAGCCTGGCCACTTGGCCTCCACATTAGTGATTGTGTGTTGCATCACATATGATCTTGAAAGTGCAGAGGATGACATGTTAGTTGCAGTATATTGTGATGTATAGTCTGTCACTTTAAGATAAAAGGCTAGTTAATGTACCTGAACATTAATGCTGTGGAAGGACTTCCTATTAACATAGTCCCCCTCATTTTGTGCTGGAGCAGTGATGGGTATTTGGGTGCCATCTATGCACCCTAAGACATTGGGAAGCCCTGCAAAATAATAGCTAATTACTGATCTCAGTCTGAGGTTGCAGCAGAATGTCTCTAACATAATATTAAATATAATATACAATACAGAATATAATTTTAGAATATTGTCATTGACTTAAACAGATTTCTACATGAGTTACCTGCAATCCTGTGGAACTCCTCTTATGTTCCTCAGAGGTTTGTGCCCAGGGAACACCACCATTATGGGCAGCAGGTGTTTCAGAGCTATTGTCACCTTTCTGACAGCTCTACACACCGTGGCCTTTCCGATGTGTTCAGCATCACCAATATTGTATAAAAAGCTACCGTTCACAAAAAAACGTAGCGCAATGCACAACATTTGCTCCGATGAGAGCGCAGGTCCGTGGTGTGTCACATTTGATGTGTGTGGCTGGAGAATATTGTTCAGGTAAATGATTGAATTTAATGAGAAATGGTACCGTTCAAACAGATATTCATTTGGGAAAGACAGCACATCTAAATGGGGTCTAGAGATCCTCTCCCGGCGTAAGGAATTACAAATTAATTCTGCCTCGATATCAATCGGATTTCCTATACGGACAACCCATGTCTGTCTGCCAGCTTGCTTCAGTAGGGAGGAGACAGGGTGAAATCAGGGTTTCTTAAAGAAAACCTGGTAGTGAGCAGGTTAGGTTCACAGAGTCAGTTGCCATGGTGATTGACTCAGAGTTTGACTTACCTCTCTTTCTGGAACTGAAAACCCAGAGTTTCCCTCATTTCAGGGTTAACATTCTCAGAGTTTTCACTAAACCCACTTTCTGGAATACCCCTCAGGACTGATGTTTTCCTAACCAGAAAAAAAACACATTGCCCTGCTCTGCCTCTGATTGGCTAGCACTTGTTGCCATCAGGGTCAGAGCCAATTAGAAGCAGGATGCGGGTGGGAAAAAACTCTGCTGTCTCCTGTGTGTATGGGGAAAGGGGAGGGGTAGAGGGAACAGGCAAGACAAACTATCCTACGTTTAAATAACATATCGAAAATATCTGCTTGACAACTTATTATGGAGCTGGGAACAAGCCCAAATAAGCAACTACGCTTTAGAAACAAGCCCAAAAAAAAACGCGACCTGCGACTACCAATATTTGTAAGCGACTTTACAGAAAAACAAGCCCAAAGTCGCTTACAATAAGCGGACTTGGCAACACTGCTGCCGTTCCTCTGCTCTGCCGGGCTCTCGCGCAGTCTTGGTGCAGGTCATTTTAAACAGCCTCTCCTGATTAGTGATTATCTGCAGGTGCACTAAATTGTAGGGGGAGGTCCTCTAGGCCCAGGAGGCATGATTTGCTCTGGTGGATTTCAATTGAGTCAAAAAAAGAGAAAACACACTGCAAACTCCTGGGGCCTGTATCACGAAGCAGGATTTTGTCTTAGCGAGGTAACTTCAGGGTTAACCCTGGGTTTTCGGTCTCACGAAGCCGGTTCAGTTCTTATCGGGGTAGATCACCATGGTAACTTACTCTGAATGGCTATCCTGCTCCGGGGCAGGGTAAGTTCAGGGTTGAATCTGATCCTATAAAAAGTACCACCCACTGGCCAATCAGCTGTTCGGAAAAAAATGACTCCGCTGACAAAAATGCAGCCCAGTCATGACGGGAAGTTTAATTAATTTGATTGATTTTGATTTGAAAGTTTATTTTGAACATTAAAAAAGAAAAGAAAGCAACAACAACAGACAATGAAAAGATTGTTCAAAAAGGAGTGGAAAGAAGTCGAACTTTCATCCCACCCCTTCATAAGAAAGAAACTGATCATTTGCAGACACTTAATAGCACCATTAATTAGTGCCAACATTTTGTTTTGTTGGAGGAAATGCTCCCTGTTAAAGATAATGGGCCTAATTGACAGCTTTGCTGCTTGAAATGTGGAAAGTAGCCTATCATGTCTAGGCTTCATGGTGTTTGAGGGATTTTCCTTTTTGTTTTGTTTTTTAAAGAGAGAGACGAGGTATATTTCTGCGCAGCTGTTAATTTCTAACACAGCTCAATATCAGGATGATTTTATTCAGACTATCAATTTGGTGTTGATTTAATTGTGGCGTCAGCTTTATACTTTATTGTAGCATATATAACGTTATGACAAAGAAGACCAATTTATCAGACGCAATGATGTTAGACGATAATTGTAATACACGCAATTCATCTACACAGCATTGATTTCATGGGATTCAAGGGTGTGATCAGTGTCAGATGTACAGGTA
The DNA here is from genome assembly GCF_041903045.1 of Epinephelus lanceolatus. Classification (NCBI taxonomy): domain Eukaryota; kingdom Metazoa; phylum Chordata; class Actinopteri; order Perciformes; family Serranidae; genus Epinephelus; species Epinephelus lanceolatus. Next base: position 48,291,313 of record NC_135735.1, on the reverse strand, counting down.
CAGGTACTGTAGCTACTTGAACCAGTGATGAGTAATTTAACCTACACATCATTTTATTTGCTACCTTGTTTTGTCTTGATTTTTCCCTCTCTCCTCCTCTATTGATGTTTTGACAGGGGAATTTCTTTGATAAGCTTTTAGTGGCTTCTAACCTCTCCGGCACTTTTCTTTTTTTTAATCTTGTAAATCTTATTTTTAACATTATGTGCAAATAAACTAATCTAAACTAAAACTAAACATTATTCATCCTGTTATGCGTTGCCACGCATGTTTCCTCCTCCTGCAGCTGCCACGGTGTTGGCCTTTTCTCTAATGTTGCTTTCCTCCTCCTCATATTTTAGTAGAATTAATCTCTGATCCTCACATGAGAAATACTTTTTTTCCCCCTCACATACGGCGCTCTTTGAGGACGCTCAGTGAGGACGCTCAGTGACGCTGCGCTTCTCTCATGATTGTGATTGGTCCGCTGTGTGCACGTTCACGGCTTTTGATAAAGCAACCCTGGGTTGATTTACCGAGTCGATATCCAGTGTCGTGATACCGATTATCCTGATTGCCATTGTTAGGGTTAGTCAACCCAGGATAGGTCTGGGTAACCCAGGAAAGGTTGATCTCGTGTCGTGATACAGGCCCCTGGTCACTCTGTGACATATGCTCTTGTTATTTGTTATTTTCTTTTTTTTCTGTGTTATTGTCACTAATATAATGGAAAATCCAATAAACACAATTAAAAAAATAAAATAAAATAAAAAATAACTTCAAGGCACAATCATGTCAACATTTCAAGGTGTTTACTGAGTTTTGTGGTCGTTTTTAAACTATTGTAAGCAAATGACAGATGATGATTGATTGGCATATTAACACAAAAGTTTGTGTGTCAAGAAAAAGAGATATGCAACGTTTTTATTTGATGTTATTTGATGATGATGTTTTTAATTCAACATGTTTGCAACTTAAGAATGATATGTACAGTAGTAGATTTGTAAGCCTAATTTGCCTCTCTTGCATACACTTGAACATTGGTCATAAATAATCACAATGATTCGGGAGGATGAGTGTGAGCAACCATTTTCAGCGTTTCCATTTTGTGACTGCCTATATATCGTTTTTAATTCAATTCAGACGTTGGTAATTAAGTCATATTTTTCACTGTGCTGTCCACGTTTATATAGCCTGCATGAAGCAACATGGTAAGTAGGCACGGGGTGGAGTATCTGAGATGTGCTTTTTGTAGTCCATCTTCGGTAAACTGTAGTTTCACCATCGACCTATGTCACTGACATCCACCGTCGCATGATGACAGCGATCAGATTCTCTCAGCTCTGCGGTTCTCTTTTCCTAAGTCTTTATGAATTCTCCCACTCATCTTTCCTTGACCTTGTGACGTTTCCCACCGAGGTCAAGGAATAGTGATTAGGAATAGACGATAGGAGGGACTTTCAGACCACACACACTTCCCCTTAATCAGGAGTGCCCTCCGCAGCTGCGAGTGTAACTTGATTTCGAGTGACACTCGGTAGTGAAGTGGTAGTGGGTAGGGAGTGGTTTGGGATTGGGCCCACATTCAGCCTGAGAGGTGCGTTCATGAGCACCAAAAGACATCATCAGTGGAGTGCAGATAATGTGATATTCAGTGGCCGAAAGCAGCAAGCCGCTTGTTTCATCCCAGTTGAGTCGTAGATTTTAACGACCGCGGAATGAAAAAAACAAAAAACAAAACTAACACGTCAGCTGCAGCTAAACAGCGTGAGGTGTGATGGGAACAGACTGCAGAGTGTGTTAATGGGTAATGTGAAGTGATGTTATGTAATGTGTTAATGTGTCTAATATATGCTACAGAAAATACAGAAACATTACACAGCTATAATCTGATGGAGCCCAAACACACTGGGCAGCAACTCAAAATCAAACACAAAAATGTTGTACAGACTGGTAAAAGTTTTGCTTATACTTTCTTCATTCTTTCAATATTAGGCTGAGGTTCATTGAACTGCTGTGAAATGACTTCTGATTCACATAATCTCCTTTATGCTCAGATGGACCCAGGGGCGTTGCTAGCATTTGAGGACATCTGGAGCTTAGCCCAGACAATTTTCAAGAGTTGGGGGAAAATCAAGGATTATTACAAATAGTGCAATATGACTGACTATTACCAATCAAGCACTCCAAAACTCAATGAGACAGATCATTAGTTAGCTAAATTTGTAAAGTTAATCTTAATTTTGTTGCATATTCTCAATGGGTACTCATGTGTAGCCCTGTTTTTATAATGAATGCAAAGCCACAGTTCCTGTGACTATACACCTGGATGCAGATTAGAGATGGTAACAGTATGAAAATTTCATATCACGGTCTTTGATTTGATATGATCACGGTTATCATTATTATTGCGGTATTGTTGAAATGTACTCAAAATGTTCAAAAAGTACTTAGACACACACACTGAAATCATTTAACCGAGTTTTATTTCGAAAAAACAAATACAATAAAGAGCACAATGTACTTTCTGTCAACAGAAAGTCTAGCATGTTTGATTTTCTTTTTGCCGTTCATGATTATTCCCATCACAGCCGTCACTTTGACCAATAGAAACACAGAGTTAGCTGCTGCCAACTGTATGACAACAACACCCCAGCTTTTTTAATATTTCCTCTAGGGACATTAGGCTACCACACAGAGTAAAAGGGGGAAATGATGGTGTGAAACAGCAGAGGCACTCTGTCAACCTGCTGAGTTAACGTTACTGGCATTAGCGTCAAGCTAGCAAAAAATGTTATTTATTCATAATGTAGACGGACAAAAAGTAAGAAAATTAAAAAATAGAGGCGGGGCTTTTACTCACCACAACTGCAGAGGCTACCAGCTTCATTTGAAACAAACTACTATGGGGTGCCGTTTGTAAAGTGTCTCACGCTGAAAATAACATCAAAATTTTGCCACATTTAGCTTCAAACAATATTTAAAAAAGTATTGTGAATAGTTTAACGTCACCTTTTACCACATTTACAGCAATATTTGTTAACTTAGAAATATATTAAATAGTTAAATCTAAATATTAAATGTGGCACCTAAATGTTAAATGTTAAATCTAAATATTAAATCTAAATCTAAATGTTAAATCTAAATGCTAAATCTAAATATTAAATCTAAATGCTAAATCTAAATGTTAAATCTAAATATTAAATCTAAATGCTAAATCTAAATCTAAATATTAAATCTAAATCTAAATGTTAAATCTAAATATTAAATCTAAATCTAAATGTGAAATCTAAATGCTAAATATAAATAGAAATGTTAAATCTAAATATTAAATATAAATTTAAATCTAAATGTTAAATCTAAATGCTAAATATAAATCTAAATGTTAAATGGTAAATCTAAATGTTGTGGGTGAAACTAAATATTTAGCTAATATGCAAATTCACAATGCCAGTCACCGCAAGTACCAAAATAAAAGCTTGAGATGGTCAGACTGTGTTTATAGAATCAAATAACGAATTAAAACCAACTTATTGGGGGAAATGAACACTTGAACATACATTGGCGTGATAATAACTACCTAAAATAACAAGAAACGTGTTTGGAGAAATTTTATTTGATGTGTACTTTGAGTTGTTAGTGTCCCTTCGGAGGGACTAACAACTTAAGCTAAGCTAACAACCGTTAGCTCTTAGCACCGTTAGCAGTGTCTGTAATGACTCATTAACTCTTAAAAGGTCCGTGAAAAAAATATTTTTTTCCAGCGGATGTCTTAGTTACAACATGATTGAGCTAGCAAAGCAGTTTTGTGTTGCAATGTGTGGTATTTATTCAGTTTTGGGAAATCACGATGTCTAGAAAGCATCAGTGGCTGCAGCAGCAGCAAAGCTAACATCAGGACGTCATCTGTTAAAAGCCTCCCATTGTCGGATACAACATGAAACTACTCCAGTTAGCTCAATCATGTTGTAACTAAGACATCCGCTGGAAAAAAATATTTTTTTTCACGGACCGTTTAGAGTTAATGAGTCATTACAGACACCACTAACGGGGCTAACAGCTAACGGTTAGCCCAGCTAATCTACGATAACCATGTTATTAATTTCAGAACGCGATAGTAATGTTTGTTCAATCATTGTGTTTATAGACTTTACAAACACCAGATTAGTCTAAACGGTGATATAGTGACGTGAAAAATGTGAGATATGCATATATATATGTAGCTAAACTCCGCTGGTTTTCTACCCAGAAGTATTTGTAAACAACAAGGTGATTCCCTCCGAAGGGACACTAACAACTCAAAGTACACATCAAATAAAATTTCTCCAAACACGTTTCTTGTTATTTTAGGCAGTTATTATCACGCTAATGTATGTTCAAGTGTCCATTTCCCCCGATAAGTTGGTTTTAATTCATTATTTGATTCTATAAACACAGTCTGACCATCTCAAGCTTTTATTTTGGTACTTCCGGTGACCAGCAGTGTGAATTTGCATATTAGCTAAATATTTAGTTTTACCCAGAACATTTAGATTTAACATTTAACATTTAGATTTATATTTAGCATTTAGATTTAACATTTATATTTATATTTATATTTAATATTTAGATTTAAAATTTATATTTATATTTAGCATTTAGATTTAACATTTAGATTTATATTTATATTTAGCATTTAGATTTAACATTTAGATTTAGATTTAATATTTAGATTTAACATTTAACATTTAGGTGCCACATTTAATATTTAGATTTAACTATTTAATATATTTCTAAGTTAACAAATATTGCTGTAAATGTGGTAAAAGGTGACGTTAAAAAATTCACAACACTTTTTTAAACATTGTTTGAAGCTAAATGTGGCAAAATGTTGATGTTATTTTCAGCGTGAGCCACTTTAGAAACGGCACCATAGACTACATTATAAAAGGACAGTTGTTCATTAATCCCTCTATGTTTTTATATTTTTATTTTTTATCCGCTCCAGTTGCCTTGATAAAGTTAATGCATCGCGCCATCATTTCAAACTCAACACTTCCTGAAAGTGTTTCAGATTAAAAGCCCCTTATAACCTCGGCTGAGAGAATCCCTCTGTTTTCTAAATAGGCTTTTATCGTGAAACATTTGCAGGAACTTGTTGTGGAGATATCAGTGGCCTTTATGTTTGCGTAGGTACTTCAAAAGTAGCTCCTGCCATCTGCTGACGCTTTTAGGTGACTACAACAACATTTGGGCTGGCACATGAACAGACACAGTGACTGAAATAATAGTAAAAGTAATAAAAACAGGACAAGAATAACCCGATGACAGGAAAGACAACTGGGGATAATTGGTGAGTACCATCGTGTAGTGTGTCATGTCTGTCGGCCAAGTCACAGCACAATTTTATGACTCCACAATCGTGTAATGTGACATAGTGACTTTCAGAACAGGAAGAAAAGTTGTGTAGTGTGACCAGGTACACTCGTTGTGTAGTTGTGGGTGGTGGTCACGGACTTTGTCCTTTTAGAGGGGGGAAAAAAATCTCCGGAGCACTGTCCATGCGGCTGCCTTCGGTGCCTTCCGCTATGTTTTCAGAGGCCTGTGTCTGAGGGACTACTGCTGCTGCATTCCCAGGCAATGAGCAGTATCACCGTGAGTGCAGTAATCAAACATGGTTTTTATAATTAAAATTTGAAACGGTAATACTAAGTGTCGGGAATTTTACCGCAGTTTATCATTTTACTGGTAATTGTTGCATCCCTCATGCAGATTTTAGTTGGTTTTAGTTTATAAGAGCTCAGTTGCATATGTTTAACACCTTATTACTATAGCATAAAGTCGAAGGAGGTCAGAATAGCCCGTATATTAATAATGTGAGATTTCAGGATTTTAGAGAAACATAATTTAATTGCTTTACATACAGCGGGTAAAATAAATATTGAACACGTCACCATTTTTCTCAGTAAATATATTTGTAAAGGTGCTATTGTCATGAAATTTTCACCAGATGTTGGTAACAACCCATGCAATCCACGCATGCAAAGAAACCAAAATAAATAATTTCAGAAATTAAAGTTATGTGTAATAAAATGGAATGACACAGGGAAAAAGTATTGAACACGCTTACTGAAATTTATTTAATACTTCGTACAAAAGCCTTTGTTGGTAATGACAGCTTCAAGACGCCTCCTGTATGGAGAAACTAGTCGCATACATTGCTCAGGTGTGATTTTGGCCCATTCTTCCGCACAAACAGTCTTCAAATCTTGAAGTTTCCGTGGGCCTCTTCTGTGAACTCTGATCTTTAGTTCTTTCCACACATTTTCTATTGGATTCAAGTCAGGTGATTGGCTGGGCCATTCCAGCAGCTTTATTTTCTTTCTCTGAAACCAATTGAGAGTTTCCTTGGCTGTGTGTTTGGGATCATTGTCTTGCTGAAATGTCCACCCTCGTTTCATCTTCATCATCCTGGTAGATGGCAGCAGATTTTTATCAAGAATGTCTCGGTACATTTTTCCATTCATCCTTCCTTCAATTATATTAAGTTTGCCAGTGCCGTATGCTGAAAAACAGCCCCACACCATGATGTTCCCACCTCCAAACTTCACTGTTGGTATGGTGTTTTTGGGGTGATGTGCAGTGCCATTTGACCTCCAAACATGGTGTGTATTATGGCATCCAAAGAGTTCAATTTTGGTCTCATCTGACCAGACTATATTCTCCCAGTATTTCACAGGCTTGTCTAAATGTTGTGCAGCAAACTTTAAACGTGCTTCAACATGCTTTTTCTTCAGCAATGGAGTCTTGCATGGTGAGCGTGCATACAGGCCATGGCGGTTGAGTGCATTACTTATTGTTTTCTTTGAAACAATTGTACCTGCTAATTCTAGGTCTTTCTGAAGCTCTCCACAAGTGGTCCTTGGCTCTTGGACACCTCTTCTGATAATTCTTTTCATTCCTCTGTCAGAAATCTTGTGAGGAGCACCTGGTCGTGGCCAGTTTATGGTGAAATATGTTCTTTCCACTTCCGGATTATAGCCCCAACAGTGCTCACTGGAACATTCAGAAGTTTAGAAATCCTTCTGTAACCAATACCATCAGTATGCTTTGCAACAATAAGGTTGCAAAGGTCTTGAGACAGCTCTTTGGTTTTACCCATCATGAGATGCTTCTTGTGTGACACCTTGGTAATGAGACACCTTTTTATAGGCCATCATTTGGGACTGAACCAGCTGATATTAATTTGCACTGACAAGTGGCAGGATTGCTTTCTAATTACTGATAGATTTCAGCTGGTGTCTTGGCTTTCCATGCCTTTTTGCACCTCCCTTTCGTCATGTGTTCAATACTTTTTCCCTGTGTCATTTCACATTATTACACATAACTTAATTTATGGACATCTATGGTTTGATTTCTTTGCATGTGTGGATTGCATGGGTTGTTACCGACATCTGGTGAAAATTTCATGACAATAGCACCTTTAGAAATATAGTTACTGAGAAAAATGGTGACGTGTTCAATATTTATTTTACCCGCTGTATCCACAGATGAATGCATCTTAATAAAAAAAATATTTTGTGTGAACTGTATACATCTTCCTGCACCTTCTCCCCTTGTTGCTGCCTCACTCCTTTCACCAGAAAGCTACTGGAGAGAGTAAAGCTACTGGATACGGATGGAGCCTTCTGTCCGTGCTCCACGTTTATTTCGTCCATATTTCTGCACGTTTTCATAAAGCTTATGGATAAGGCCAGCAGAGCAGGAGAGGGGCAGAGCAGCCTGTGACACGTCCTGGCTCCCCCATCTGCAGGTCATCTTGGCTGCCATCTACAAAATCATGAAATCAAGTTGAAGTACGTGGAACGGCTGCAGACCAATAACTCAAGAACTCACGTGTGTGATGATCCAAACTAGAGCAGTACAGAAAATTTAAAATGCATGGAGAGCATTGAAGATATTTGGAATATTTCGACTCAGTGATTTCCTTAAACATAAAAAAAACCCACACAAAATTACTGTTACCCGTTTCCATACTTGAAGTTGATTCAGCAGCTACTGCAGCTTCTGGCTCCTCACTCCATGCTGCTTCCCTCTACATGACAATGAGAGAGCAGTGTATATTAACAACAAACCAGTGACGCAAAAAACCTAATCCACACTCAAGTGTAACACTCAAAAAGTGTATCAACTATCCACAATTAAATGTGTTTTTATTTTTCTATATGCACTATGGTGTTGATGTACTGTATTGTCACAGTTAAACTAGTTAATGACTTTTTTAAGATTTCTGCATTGCATATTATATTGAATCATATTCAAAATATACTAATTTTTGTTATTTAGTATTGTTCGGGAATGCTTGCTGTAAGACAGTCATATTGTTGACTGATAGCTTTTAAATGATAACTGTCAGATTGTGTGTAATAGGCTAGGCTACAACAGATAGCAGCCACACTCTAAGCTTAACAATCATTGAAACAACTGACCAAATTTGCAATACAATAAAATAATATCAAGATTACACCCTACAGTGTGCATGCTGCTGAGCAATGATAAGTGTCTGTATTTTAGAATAGAAATGCATACTTCACTTGCACTCATTTGTCGTCACAAAATATTTTTTACACTGACTGAATTAAATGAAACAAGTAGCCTACTAAACAATAAGAAGTACAGCCCTTGTTATTTTATTGTCATAGACTAGGCCTAATCCATAAAATCATGCATGATGAAGGAGAAGTTAACCATTTATCTGTCCGACTTATTGTCTACACTTGGACTATGCAGGTAGGCAAAATAGGAGAACTGAACTGCATTAAGTTAGGAAAGTTTAGATGCTGCAAGCCAGCAATCAGCCAGCGCATTACCCGAGCGGAGCGAGCGAGTCAGGTAATCAGTGTCCGTGAGTGCATTTTCAAGAGAAAATAAAATTATATCACCAGCAACAACAACGGTGTTAACCTACAACAGCTTGGTGACTAAGGTGAACAAGGCTTACGAGATAAGCACAGCAGCACCCTTGTCGTGTGCAAATAAAGCAACATCAAATGAACTACCATGACTTTGATATTTTCTTTTCAAGTTAAGCGTGCAAATGTAACAAAGAAAACCTGAGTAACGTTAGCTAAACTGATGTGGGACTCGGGAAAAGGTCCGTCGGCTAGTAACAGCACAGCACAGTTTGAAAGTTACAGCAGGTTAGCTAGTGTATGTGGCATTAGGAGAACTTGACTTGAGCTAGTGTTGTGCAGGGTGTAAACTTTCAATGCAAGCTACAAAGTTAAATATTAACGTTACCCTACTGAGCGCGCCATACACGCCTTCCATGCAATTGCAATGTAATGCTAGTTTAAGACAGATACCCCCACATAGGATGACGAGCAATGAATAATGATAACAGCTGTATTTCTCTGGTCAAGAAATACATGATAGATAAATAGCTACTACTTCTACTACCACAAAATGGTTACGGGGCTTGAAAGTGGCGTACGCCACTTCCCTTGCTAAGATTGTGATTTATAAAAATAAACTTGGCGGGAGAACGTGAGCACCGGTACGTCAACTTTGATCCTTGTTTACGAACATTTTGGAGACAGGGGAAACTGGCTGCGCAGATGTTTTTTGTTTTTTTTTATTGTGAAACAATACAAGATACATGTAAGGACACGTAAAAAAGGCTACATACATACATAAAGAAACATACGACATGACAAAACAACAACTAGTGACTGTGGGTGCGTGAGTGCGTGGGTGCGTTCGTGTCAGCATACATAACAATAATAGTAATAATAGTAAGAATAATAATAATAAAAAGTAGTAATAATCAACAACATTATCATCATAGGCACTGAAGGGGGGAGACGACAATAGAAAATAAACAAATAAATAAAATAAGCGAATAGAAAGAAAAATTAAAAAAATAAACAAAATGAATACATAAAATAAAATAATAATAATAATTATAATAACAAAAGTATATATACATACACACACACACACATAATAATAATCATCATCATCATCATCATCGTCGCCATCATCATCATCGTCATAATGATAGTAATAAATAAAAAAAAAGGGGGGATAAATAAATATAAAGGGAGGAAGAGAAGCGAAGGATCTGCCTCGGATCCCCACACAGCCATAGAGCAGGCCGACCCCTGCCCATGTCTGCTACATGACGCAGGGGGAGCAGGCTGCACCATGCAACAGTGGCCCGTAAACACCCACCAATCTCCCCTCCTTGACCCATAAACCCCGTTTGTTTGCTTCGGTTTGGTTTTGGTTTATGTTTTGTTTTGTTCCTTTCCTGAGCTGGTGTGCAATGTATTAAAAAAGCGAGGCGTGCAACATGGACCCAGCCCAGGGTAGAAACCAGGGCGGAGGGGAGGCCATGAGGGGGCAGGAAACACAGGCCTGGCCCACACAGGTTCACCGCCCCCCCTGCATCCACCAAGATCACTCAGCAGGCAGGGCCCAGCCCACCCCAGCCTACTAGGGACCCGAGGCAGAGCCTATGTAATAGTTATATAATAATAATAATAATAGTAGTGACAACGACGATAATAATAATAACGATAATAATAATAATAATAATAATAAATCAATAAATCAAAAAGATAATAATATATATACATATATGTTTTCGCTCTCTTTCTTCCCCTTTTTTGTGTGCGTAAATGTGTATGTACATATGTGCGTGTGCATGTGGTAGGATCTATGTGTGTATGTATGTATGTGTGTGTGCGAGTGTGTTGTGATGTCCTGAGAGGGCCAAGAGTTCTCAGCCTCTCAGGACATCACAACATGTACACGTGAGGATATTGATAGTGTTATGGGTGACTGGCTGACAGACAAGAAAAATAAGTCAGATGGTATTCAGGATGTTAAGAAATGAATGAAAGCTGACCAGAAGGACTGAGGTTCTGTTGTGTTAATGAGGGGGGAGGATACATATTCCAGGGAGATGTAGTCAGTGAGTAAGTTTTTCCAGTGAGCCAGATGTATGGTGTTCCGTGATTTCCAGTTCATGAGGATAGTTTTCTTGGCGATAGTTAGGGCCACAAGGAGAAGTCTATGGCTTGTTCCATCTAGGTTGAATGTTGATAAGTCTCCTAGAAGGCAGAGTGAGGGAGATACTGGGATGCAGCAGCCCATGAAGCGGGATAGTGACTTAGTGACTTCTTTCCAAAAGTGTTTGATGGGTGTGCAGTGCCAGGTGGCGTGAATGTAAGTATGCAGTGCAGTGTGAGCATATATCTGATGTGAATCCCATTTTGTACAATTTTTGCCCAGTGTAGTGAGTTCTATGGAGTATCTTATACTGTATGAGTTGTAGGTTAACATTTTTAGTCATGAAACAAATATTTTTACAGATTTGGGTCCAGAAGTCGGCATCAGGAGTAATGGAGAGGTCTTGTTCCCATTTTATTGAAGGTAGAAATATGGTTTTGTCAGATTGTGATATTATCTTATAGATTTTGGAGAGAAGTTTTTTTGGGGAGGGGATATTTATTAATTCTGAGATTGCGGGGGGAAGGCATAGACTAGTGGTTCTAATATTGATTTTTGATTTAACAGATGATTTGAGTTGTAAATATTTCAAAAATTGGTTACTCCTGATGCCGTACTCCTGGACCAAGTGGGGAAATGATACCAGGGTGTTAGTATGAAAAATGTGTTTTAGATGTGTGATGCCCTTTTCTGCCCATGTGTGAAAGTTGAGTGTTTTTTGTTGCTCAAGAAGTCAGGATTGTTCCAAATGGGGGTGAAATTGGATGGAGAGAGAGAAGAGTTGGTGATTTTGCTGCGCAGATGGTGAGGTGATGAATTGAAGCCAGATTCATCTCATACATTTAATGTCATCACATATCAGACTTATAGACCCATGTAATCATAAACACCCAAGTCTGCAATGTTACAGATGTGTTCCTTTAGTGAGCCATTAGGCCTACTACTGTATGCACAATGTTCATATCATACTTCCATCTTCAAATGATATAGAGCGGTGGATAGCACTGATTGATTAGTATTAATTGTGACAAGGTGTGTAACAATCAGTCTAATTGCTGAGTAAGCATATAAATAGCGCGGTGACACTCGTGTGTAATGCTGCACAATGGATGCGCTGGCACTGCTGGAAGATCACGAAAATGGTAGGATCAGGATGGAGAGAGTCTTTAGGGACCACGAAGATTTCCTGGCCCATGATGATGACTGGCTAATAAGCCGATTTAGATTCCCTAGAGCAGTGCTCTTGGATCTATGTGCTGAACTGGGCTCATGCAGTGTTAGACAGACCCACCCGCCGAAACCGTGCCATCCCGTAAGCATGGTTTTATAAATTAGATTATTTTTTGGCGCACGTCATTTTCAGCTTTTGGGCGCACGTGCACTTTTAGTATGGATCCTACGCAATGTTTTATAAATGAGGCCCCTGATGATTTACTCTGTTAGCAAACATAGCAAGCTAGTTCATAAGGAGAGCTAATGTTAGTTAAACTAGTGCTACAAAGGCATACATGCATTAATCATCTCTCTTACCTTTGTTCTTCTTTTTGAAAAATCCCAGAATGTCGATCTGTTTATGCTTTGATTTCTTCATCATGTCGCAAATTAAATCAGCTCCATAACGTCCTTGAAATGAAATCCGCCTGATCGACCAGCAGGCTGTCCTCCTCAACTAGTGCGCGCAGTTGCAGAGTTTGACTTTGAATCTGTCCAGTCCATAACATCACCCTGCCCTGCCCCACCCCACCTCCATTCAATGACGCAACGCATTCTGGTGCAACAGCGAGAGGGACATGACAGACTGCGTGAGCGAAGCCCCGGAAAAAATGCTCGGTGACGCCACTGGCAAAGATCGACCAATCAAACAGTCAGCTGAACCTGCTCAGGTTACCCTACGGTGGCCCTGAAAGGTCACAGCACTGCAACTTAAGAAAACACATGCAAAAAGACAAAACACAAGCAAATTGAGAAAATATTTTCATCAATTTGACAACACGTGCACAACATTTAGAAAACGCGCTGCAAAGACCACAACACAACACATTAGAAAAACGCACTGCAAAGACCACAACACAACACATTAGAAAAAGCGATGCAAAGACCACAACACAACACATTAGAAAAACGCGCTGCAAAGACCACAACACAGCACATTAGAAAAAGCGATGCAAAGACCACAACACAACACATTAGAAAAAGCGATGCAAAGACAACAACACAACACATTGAAAAAAGCGATGCAAAGACCACAACACAACACATTACAAGAACGCGCTGCAAATAGACCGCAACACAACGGAAGTGTTTCCAGGGGACACTTAAATGTGATGCACACGTCCGGTCAGGCGTGTTGTTAGGCTCGTTCGAGATGAACTGCGCCTCGCCTGGAAAGTAGACGAGAGCAGGCGGACGCAGCGGGGGGCGGTGACAAAAAGCCGCAGTGAAGTCGGACAGTTTCCCGACAGTTTCCAGCAGCCTTCAGTCCGTACAGGAAGTCACAGACACACTTACATCCTGTCTGGAATGATGTCAGTTCATTAAAAAAGTGATCAGACCCATTTATCACTTTGTTTTCACCATCAGTCACACAACATGTTTTCTGTTCACAGAATAAACCTTCAGATCAGACAAATACAATCTTAATCTCTAGAATTCAACAAAAATGAGTAGTTTATCTAAAACGTCATCTTGTTGAGTCGACATCTGAACCAATCAGCTGTTAGATCAGGTTAGAGCCAGGCGGTGCAGTCGGTGGAGAGCAACTGCAGCGCCTGGCTCTAAAAACTGCGGCCGCCTCGCTCTCGCGGCTTTATCGCCATCCACTTTTGTAATACATCAGAGCAAGTCGGGATGAAGTCGGACACAAAACTAACCGGCATGCATTGTGCGCCAATCGCCGGTGATCGAATCTGCACAGGACTGGCTGATCTCAAACGAACCTAACGACGCGGATTCAGCTGCAGCCCCGGAGCAGAAGCCCCTGACGTGACACAAGCCTCTGGCTTGACGGAAGTGCCCCTAGCATGACGGAAGTGACGTGTTTTGCTGGATAGTACTGTCACAGTTTTTTTTTTTTTTTTTTTTTTTTGAAAATAGAAAAGTCTTACATTCACAAAAAAATGACAATACATTTCATGAAATAACAGAAAGCCAGTGTAAATAAACATTAACAATCAAACAAGAAGAAAATAAAGAGAGAAAGAAAGAAGAGAGAGAAAAAATAAATAAATAAATAAATAAATAATAACTGTGAAAATAATACCAACATAACAACAGCTAATTACCTACCAATATTAAACTTTTCACAAATGTTCTTTGTTTTTATGGCTTTCTTATTTCCTAGCGGGGTGAGGGACTGTAAATATAATTCAAAACACTTGTAGAAAACAGAGAAAATGGGTTTATCTCCAGCAAATTTAGCTCTGTGGATGTGGAACTTTGCATAAAGTAGTACCAGGTTAATAACAAAAGCCTTATCCAAGTCTTCTGTAGTATCAGAATGAAAGCCAAAGATAACATGTTCAAAATGCAGATTAAAGTTCATATACAACTTATCAGAGATACATTTTGCTATATCTTTCCATAACCTTTTTGTGTAGTTACAATACCAGAATATGTGGTTAACTGTTTCGGGTTGTACCGAGCAAAAGGAACAATTGACATCAATATCATTCTTAAATTTCTGCATGAAATGCTTTACTGGGTAAATTTTATGTAATATTTTATAAGACACTTCTTTGACTTTGTTAGTGATCATATATTTGTGTGGTAACAACCAAACCTTGGTCCAAGGTATATTGATGTTAAATTTAGCCCAGTAGGTGGTGATATAAGGTTTCGTTGAGATTTCATTCATAAAAAGTTCCCGAATGGCTCTATTGTTGCTTTTGTGTGATCCAAAACAGACTTTGCTACAGACAGTGTTAAGCGGATTTACAACGGAGACAGTACACGGCTGAAAGGAGCCTCTGTACAAGTTTACAACACCTGTAGGAATGGACTCAATTACCTGGTAAAATTCTTTTACTGTAACCGGAAAACCAAACTTTTGTATAAACTCCACATAGGACATTAATAGGCCATCTGGACTCAGCAACTGAGCGACTGTATGAATATCTCTTTCAAACCAGTTTCTAAGGAAGAGGCTCTTTTTGTTGTGTAAAATGTCTCCGTTGTTCCATAGATAATACTTCTGAGGGGAGAAATTGTATTTTTAGAGGTATTTTATTAATCTGGTAATTGCACACTAACAAATAGGGAAGTCCACCAATTTGGTTAAATACAAATTTGGGGATAAAGTTCCATAAAGATGAATCATTTTTAAAAAAACTTTTTAACCAATTAATCTTAAATACATGGTGTAATGATCCAAAGTCCAAAAAATCAAGCCCTCCATTCTTTCTGGAATTGATTACGACAGATTTTCAGATGTAATGTATTCTGTTCTTCCACAAGAAGTTAAACAACATTTGATCAATTTTCTTGATTGTTTTACTGTCCAGAGCCAGAGAAGAGGCAGCATAAATGAGCCGTGAAATTCCCTCAGCCTTGGATAGGAGCACACGGCCCCTCAAAGACAGATCTCTCTGCAGCCATTGATTAAACCTGCTCTCAGCCTTTTTCATTCTGGGCTCAAGGTTCAGAGAGCATCTCTCCTGCTGCTCTTTTGTTATGGTAATACCTAAATAATTTACCCTACTTTTAACACAAATATCATCGATTGAGGTTATATCATTGTTTTTTAATGCAAATAATTCACACTTACCTAAATTTAAGCATAAACCTGATGCTTAAGAAAAAACCAAGATTGAACAAATAGCCGGCTTTACTTGTAAAGCGTCTTTAAGAAAAAGTGCAGTATCATCTGCTAGTTGACTCAGGCAAATTTTCCTACCAGCAATAGAGATGCCCTCCAAATTACATGATTTTATATATACACAAAACATTTGAGCCACCACTAAAAACAAATAAACAGAGACAGGGCACCCCTGTTGTATTCCTCTCTCCTGATAAAACCTCTGTGTAGTACCACCAGTCAGTTTTACAGAGCTGTTACCATTTGTATAAAGAGTTTTTATTGCATTGCAAAAATATTCCCCAAACCCAAATTTTTCAAGGCAATAGAAAATAAACGGATGCTCAACAGTATCAAAAGCCTTGTAAAAATCCAGGAAAAGGATAAAACTATCATCTTCAATCAAATCTGACATCCATACATCATAAAGATCATATTTATTCATCAGCGTTTTTAATGAAGAATTTGCAAGCAAGGGCTTACCGGGTGGCCATCTGTCAAGAGACTCGTTCAGAACAATATTAAAGTCCCCTCCAATTATCAGGTGTGCATTAAAATACAGTACAGGCCAAAAGTTTGGACACACCTTCTCATTCAATGAGTTTTCTTTATTTTCATGACTATTTACATTGTAGATTCTCACTGAAGGCATCAAAACTATGAATGAACACATGTGGAGTTATGTACTTAACAAAAAAAGGTGAAATAACTGAAAACATGTTTTATATTCTAGTTTCTTCAAAATAGCCACCCTTTGCTCTGATTACTGCTTTGCACACTCTTGGCATTCTCTCCATGAGCTTCAAGAGGTAGTCACCTGAAATGGTTTCCACTTCACAGGTGTGCCTTATCAGGGTTAATTAGTGGAATTTCTTGCTTTATCAATGGGGTTGGGACCATCAGTTGTGTTGTGCAGAAGTCAGGTTAATACACAGCCGACAGCCCTATTGGACAACTGTTAAAATTCATATTATGGCAAGAACCAATCAGCTAACTAAAGAAAAACGAGTGGCCATCATTACTTTAAGAAATGAAGGTCAGTCAGTCCGGAAAATTGCAAAAACTTTAAATGTGTCCCCAAGTGGAGTCGCAAAAACCATCAAGCGCTACAACGAAACTGGCACACATGAGGACCAACCCAGGAAAGGAAGACCAAGAGTCACCTCTGCTTCTGAGCATAAGTTCATCCGAGTCACCAGCCTCAGAAATGGCAAGTTAACAGCAGCTCAGATCAGAGACCAGATGAATGCCACACAGAGTTCTAGCAGCAGACCCATCTCTACAACAACTGTTAAGAGGAGACTGCGCGAATCAGGCCTTCATGGTCAAATAGCTGCTAGGAAACCACTGCTAAGGAGAGGCAACAAGCAGAAGAGATTTGTTTGGGCCAAGAAACACAAGGAATGGACATTAGACCAGTGGAAATCTGTGCTTTGGTCTGATGAGTCCAAATTTGAGATCTTTGGTTCCAACCGCCGTGTCTTTGTGAGACGCAGAAAAGGTGAACGGATGGATTCCACATGCCTGGTTCCCACTGTGAAGCATGGAGGAGGAGGTGTGATGGTGTGGGGGTGTTTTGCTGGTGACACTGTTGGGGATTTATTCAAAATTGAAGGCACACTGAACCAGCATGGCTACCACAGCATCCTGCAGCGACATGCCATCCCATCCGGTTTGCGTTTAGTTGGACGATCATTTATTTTTCAACAGGACAATGACCCCAAACACACCTCCAGGCTGTGTAAGGGCTATTTGACCAAGAAGGAGAGTGATGGAGTGCTGCGGCAGATGACCTGGCCTCCACAGTCACCGGACCTGAACCCAATCCAGATGGTTTGGGGTGAGCTGGACCGCAGAGTGAAGGCAAAGGGGCCAACAAGTGCTAAACACCTCTGGGAACTCCTTCAAGACTGTTGGAAAACCATTTCAGGTGACTACCTCTTGAAGCTCATGGAGAGAATGCCAAGAGTGTGCAAAGCAGTAATCAGAGCAAAGGGTGGCTATTTTGAAGAAACTAGAATATAAAACATGTTTTCAGTTATTTCACCTTTTTTTGTTAAGTACATAACTCCACATGTGTTCATTCATAGTTTTGATGCCTTCAGTGAGAATCTACAATGTAAATAGTCATGAAAATAAAGAAAACGCATTGAATGAGAAGGTGTGTCCAAACTTTTGGCCTGTACTGTATTTTTGTGTTAAAATGGTAAGTTTAGCGTCCAAAGAGTCCAAAAACTCATCATTATCTGACCTGCAATTATAGCCATAAATATTAATCAAAATGAAAATTATGTCCCTTATTCTGCAAACCAGACCAACATAGTGACCCTGTTTGTCACACAACGATTGCAAAGTTTCCCCTTCAAAATGACCCTTTAAGTTAGATACCCTTGCAGAGTGTTCAGACCCATGTGAGAACCAAATATCACTGCCCCACTGTGCTTTCCAAAAGCTTGTGTCTTTAATGTTGGAGTGTGATTCTTGCAGCAAAGCAAAATCAACTTTTAGCTGTTTAATAAATAAAAATAAAGCTTTACGCTTCAGCCCATTTCTTAAGCCCCTGGCATTCAATGAAATGATGGAAAAAGCCATAAATAAATTGAAAAGAAAAAAAAAAAGAAAAAGAAAAAAGAATATTTAACCTGCCTAAATAGTGTCATTAAATTAAACTAATAAGCAGCAGGTCGGCGACGCCTGCAGCACCATTGCTTTACACTACTTATCAGATTGTTTCAAAAGGAAATAGACGACTCAGACGATGACAGAAATCAACTCAAAACACAAGTCAAGGTTGAGCGCACGTGTCATATTTGGCCCATTATTAGTTCTTCATTTAACAAAATAGATCAACAAAAGCAGTCAGAGTGGGCCTGTGTTTCCTAGCATGGTTATAGTCACTCAGGGAGTTTAATCTCACCTTCTCCCTCTATGAAGGCTCGAGCCCTGGCAAAGAAGGCCTTTTTCCCATCGCGCCCTCTCCACCACGGGCCAAAGCCTCTCTCTCCGCTCTCGGTCCCCCTTCGACAAGTCCTCTTTGAATTGGAAGCCGCGCTCCCTGAGGTACGAAGAGGTTTTTGCAGCTCTCCACACCGCGTTTCTACTGACCCGAGAGATGAACTGGATGATGATCCTTCTGGGGTTGGTACCCTCTGCAGGTTGCCTCCTCCTGCCCAGGCGATGGACGGTGTCCACATGCTCTGCCAGTGTGTCCCTCTTGTCAGGCAGCACCTCCTGGCAGATGGTGATGGCGCGACTGCGGACTCGGGAACTCCAATGAGCCTGAGGTTCCATCGGCGCGTGTATGTCTCCAGCTCATCCATCCTTTTGGTGATCTGCTTGACAGGTTGCTCCACCTGGGCGACCCTCTGCTCACCGTGGGCCACCTTCGTGCTCACAGCCTTCAGCTCAACAGTGGTGAGCTCCAACTTTTCCTCCACGTGTATAATTTTACAGTCGATAGAGTCGCATCTGAAGTTAATCAGTTTCTTTACCTCTTCAAACTGTTTGAGCATGTCCATGCTAAGCGAGGTGCTCTCCACAGCCTCGCTGGCCTTTTTCTTCATTGCTGGAGATTTAGATGCTGTTACCGGCAACGGTGGGAATTCCTCCTCGAAAGCCTCGAGCTCCTCCGTGCAGCCGGCTCCAAATATGTAGTCGTGCCCCGCAGCCGCGAGTACTTTACGCAAAGCAATGTCTCTCTTTCCACCAACTCTGCCAGCAAAGCTCGCTCTATAAGCACCCCGGGTCCTAGTCGTCATTATGTTAAACAAATAAGTCAAAGAAATTCCCTTTGAAGCAACTGGATAAAGTTTGGTGCACAGCGTCCTTGTGCGTGGTTACTCAAGCCGCCATCTTGCCCTCTGTCACGGTCTTTGTGTGGAACTGAGCTCGCAGGACATAGCATCTCAAAGCAGTAGGTTTCAGGTAAGCTAACTGGAATAAACTGGCAGAAAATAGCTATGTTGTTTATTCTGTGACCATAAGAAGAGGTCCCTGGTGAGTGGTGAGGGCAGGGCTCACCTATGGTCCTGCCCGGGCCTGACCTCCGCGGCCTGGACGGATGCTCAAGTGTGGGAGAGAGGAGCGGAGAGGAGCGCGGAGGTCAGGCCGGGCGGGCTGACACTGTGTATCCCAGAACGGGTGCTCAAGTGTGGGTGAGGGGAGCGGAGAGGAGCGCGGAGGTCAGGCCGGGCGGGCCGACACTGTGTATCCCAGAGCGGGTGCTCAAGTGTGTGTGAGGGGAGCGAAGAGGACCGCGGAGGTCAGGCCATTACAACACTAAATTAAGCAGAGTGACGGACCCAAAGCCTTCAATCTGGCTAAAAGACAGTTGAAATGCTAAACAAAAAAAAATACAGTGGTGAAGTTTGGATTTGTTTCTTAAAGTTATGTGCTCATCGTCTTTTCTGTCTCTTGCAGGCTGCCAGGAGAAGCGGACTGGCCATCAGATATTGTTTGTGGAAATTTGTAAATAAAGTTTGTCAAACTGACTTTTGTCTCTTCATTGTGCACACTTACACACGAAATATGGTAACAGTCAGCTATTTTTGAATG
The DNA here is from genome assembly GCF_041903045.1 of Epinephelus lanceolatus. NCBI lineage: Eukaryota > Metazoa > Chordata > Actinopteri > Perciformes > Serranidae > Epinephelus > Epinephelus lanceolatus. The sequence goes on along the minus strand of NC_135735.1, from coordinate 48,270,993 downwards.
TTAGCATTGATTTCTCACATTGAATGGTGAAATATTTGTAGTTTGAAAGGTCCGACCTAAATGAATAAAGGTCGTAGTTAACGAAGCGTATGAATATTAATATAGAAGGAGCGCAGCTTCTTTTATTGATGGTTTGAACATCGCGTGGTGGTCAAAAACAAACAACAAAAAACAAAGTTAACTTGTATGATTAACTAAAGGTAAAATAAATGGACAATTCATCAATTCATAGACGCTATGTTTTTTACAAACATAAGCAATTTTACTTAAAAAATTATTAAAAAAAAGAGAAAAGTCACTTCCGTCATGCCAGGGGCACTTCCGGCAAGCCAGAGGCTTGTGTCACGTCAGGGGCTTCTTGCTCCGGGGCTGCAGCTGGATACTATTGCTGAGCTGTGACTCGAAATCTGCGTCAACAACAAGCCTGTCCGGACGTGTGCATCACATTTAAGTGTCCCCTGGAAACACCGTTGAGTTGCAGTCTATTTGCAGCGCGTTTTTATAATGTGTTGTGGACTTTGCATCGCTTTTTTCTAATGTGTTGTGTTGTGGTCTTTGCATCACTTTTTTCTAATGTGTTGTGTTGTGGTCTTCGCATCGCTTTTTTCAATGTGTTGTGTTGTGGTCTTTGCATCGCGTTTTTCTAATGTGTTGTGTTGTGGTCTTTGCAGTGCGTTTTTCTAATGTGTTGTGTTGTGGTCTTTGCATCGCTTTTTTCAATGTGTTGTGTTGTGGTCTTTGCATCGCATTTTTCTAATGTGTTGTGTTGTGGTCTTTGCAGTGTGTTTTTCTAATGTGTTGTGTTGTGGTCTTTGCAGCGCGTTTTTCTAATGTGTTGTGTTGTGGTCTTTGCATCGCTTTTTTCAATGTGTTGTGTTGTGGTCTTTGCAGTGCGTTTTTCTAATGTGTTGTGTTGTGGTCTTTGCAGTGCGTTTTTCTAAATGCTGCGCACGTGTTGTCAAATTGATGAAAATGTTAATAAATTTGCTTGTGTTTTGTCTTTTTGCATGTGTTTTCTTGAGTTGCAGTGCTGTGACCTTTCAGGGCCACCGTAGGGTTTTTTTTTTTCAGCTTTGAAGGTAGGCATGTAGTAAATTAAAACCTAAATTATCTAAATTACAATATTTTTATTTGGTATTATCTCATCAGTCTTTTAAATGTAATTACAGGAACAAGTCCCAGATTGTCCTTTTTTCACAATAATGAGTGAAAGTGACACAGATACTGCTTCAGAGGGTGAGGTGCAGGCAGAGTACCAGCAGGCTGACAGGAATGTAGAAGATGAGGCAGAGGATATGGTCATGCTGCTTGAAACCAGGGACACAACAACTGAGGCAGACAAGGTAAAGACAGGGGACTTACTAGGGACTGACACAACAGCTCTTGATGAAAACCATCTCAGAATGACTTACCCAGTCCACTTACACATCTGTATGATGTAAAATATAAGGATCTCCCTAAAGCAGACCTAGAGAAACAGTTAGATGCAGTAATGCTCAACCTGCCGACAATCTTTAGTTCATCTAACTGTCAGTTGCTACAGGAGAGTACAGTTGTTCAGGCCTCATGTCCTCTCTGGTTTGAGCACAGGAAGGGCAGAATCACTGCTAGTCAATTTGGTCAGGTGTTATATTGTAAGACAGCCCAAAGCACAATTGTGTCTAATGTCATGGGCTACAATACAAGCAAGACCACACCTTCGCTTACTTGGGGCAGAGACAATGAAAAACACCCCAGACAGGCATTTTTAACATTAGAGGGTGTAAATCATCGTGAACTAGTTGTTAAGGATGTTGGCCTGTTCGTAAATCCTCAATGCCCACATCTTGGAGCTAGCCCTGATGGCATTGTTCACTGCCTGTGTTGCCCTCCATCAGTTTTGGAACTGAAGTTTCCAGCAAAATATGCAAATCTGGCAATAAGTGAAGCAGTAGGAAAGAAAGACTTTTACCTTGATGCAAACATGGAACTAAAAAACGACCACGTGTATTTTGCCCATGTACAGGGACAAATGGCACTATGCAACTTAACAGCAGCCTATTTTGTTGTCTGGACAACAAAACAGTGCCACATTCAGTGCATACCTTTTTCTGAGAGGTACTGGGTTCAAACACAGATGCATTTTATAAACAACATGTCCTACAAGAAATCTGCACTCAACACATGCTAAAGCAGTGGGAGATGGCTCAAACAACATGTGTATGCAAGAGAGTTCTAAGGCTCAGTGTTACACTGTGTGCTGCATGTAAGGGTGTTTTTCACATGCAGTGTGTTGGTCTGAAAAGGTGTCCGTCTACTCCATGGCTGTGTTCACAGTGTCAGTAGTAGTAAGAGGAGAGTAATGCACATCACAGGTTTTCTTGTGAGGTCTGGCAATGGAGCAGACAACTTAAGATGAGAAGGAACGCCACACACTCAACTGCAATAATTTATTGCACTTGATAAAGGCATAGTGCCGAAACATCGTCAAATAAATATTGCACATGGAGTTAAGTGTGTGGTGTTCCTTCTCATCTTTGATATGTTCACAGTGTAAACAGTGACTGTCATCACCCGTTTATTGTAGTGTAATGTGAAATGTAGCTGTAAATATTAAGGCAGCCATCAGGTTATATGAAATGATTGATACCAATGATTGATAGACATTTAAAATGTGTTGTTCTCTTACATAGTTTTTAAAAGTATTTCTTGTGAATTCTACAGCACTTACGTTAAAACTGTGAAACTTTGGTACTTAAAATTGTGTTTTATGATTTCAACTTTTTATAAATAAAACACATAAATAAAACAGCTCCTGTTGGACTTATTCCTATAAGAAATTTGACTGTGTTGTGGGACTTGTACTGTGAATATGTTAAAGCCCTGGCAGTGAGAGATGTTGGTCGCTGTATGAAGATTTCACTGCAATCAATGATGCATCTTTCACCTTTGAAGAGCTTTGTTCTGAATAGATCTGGAAGACTCTTTCTCACATGTTCTTGAGATTGCCAGCAAATAAGACATTGTAGACGCTCTGACATAACATGCAGCCAGTCATGGAAAATGGCAGATATGGTACCACAACTGGAGTTGAATCGATAAGCCAAATCCTGATGAGTCAGGCCAAGGCATAGTTTCATCAACACAGCAAAGAGTTGTTTTTCTGGTGTCACTGTTGAGGTTGTGGGAGTCCAGGCTGTTGTGAGATAAGTCAATAGTGTAAAAAACATTGAAGCAGAAGGAAGCCCAGTGTAGAATTTTACTTTGTTATCATCTTGTAAGTCACAAACAGGAGACCCCGGCTGTATTTTGCTTTCCTTGTGGGCTTTTATTTTCATCTCCAGTTCTTTGTTGTGATGTTTTAGGGCCACATTTTCACTCAGCAGATCCTCTATATTTTTCATAGAAAGATCTGTCCCAACTGATGTGCTCTCAAACTTGGAGCTCTCAGGTTCGCAATTCACGACCGTTTCAGTCACTGCATCAGGATAAGCTGCTGAAGTCGCTTGATTAATTGACCTCCAGTAGCCTATCTCTGTGTTCCCTTCATTTTCTGAGGTTTGTGAGGCAGCCTTGAAGGGGCAAAATCCGGATGGAGAGGTCATCTGATGGTTTTCCTGCAAAATGTACAAAAAGTATATATACGTTTATATAAAAATACATTTATCAAGAGTCCTACACTTTTTCTGAGCTTTTCCTGCATCTTACAGCTGTGATAAATTACACATGTAAGGTCCGTGCATGAAGTATAATTCATCTGCATTGTTCACGTTGTATAATGAAAAATCCCACTTTTGGGGGTATTTCCTATTTCATTGTCGTAATGCTGTGAATTCGCAAATTCGTGTGTCGAGATTGCATACAAAGTCAATGCAAAGACGCAAATTCGTGCCGGGCGGAATGGACGCGATACATGCGTAGGCGCGGCGTGATAGACGAAAAATTCGCATCCATCGCCTCATCGCTCGAGTTGAAAATATTGAACTTTTGAGGCAAATTCGCGTGACGCTGTGCCGCGAAAGCCAATCAGCGTTGAGATTCTCCCAACGTCACTGACGCCAGTGACATCTTGACGCACTGATGTCCAGCTGTTGACGCAACAATAAACTGCTACTCACCGGAGACAAATGGACAGGCGCTCCACAACTGAAATGGAGCGCCTAGTTGGTGTCCTGCCGGGAGATCCTGGTGCAAACCCTAGCTAGCAGGTCTTCAAACTGGGCAGCAGTCAGCCTGAAGTACCACTGGAACCGACCGTCGTCCAGGCGGAGCTCCTGTACGAGATGGTGGAACTCACCAAGCTCAGTGCGCCTCCGCAGGGTATCATGCACCCAGAACTGACGGCGGCGTTTGGCCCTCAGATGAATCTGGGACCTCCAGAGCAGGTACAGTGCAGTGATCGTGGTGATCTCAGCCATGGTCGATGAGAGAAAGAAATGGCAGAAGTAATGTTGTTATCTAGTGAAAATGGGCGGGCTCATACTCACGCGTCTGATGTGATAAGGCAAATTTTACATAAATGGCCCAGCGTCCAAACTCGAGCGAGTAGCGCAATGAATTTTCATTTACTCGCGTAAAGTAAATCGCGTTCATCGCGTTTGGTGGGAACACAGCATAAGACGTGTAATGCGATTCAACGCGTCAAAGCGTACACTTGTTCCTTTATCCAACTTGTACAATGAAAATTGAAAAAGGAAGTCGAGAGCCTTCAAAGTAAAAGTTGCGTGTTGTTTTGAAGCATGTTGGCTGCAGCGGCCAATTTAAGGAGAGCGAAACAAAATAAATACAACTAACAACAAATAGCCTAAATAATTAACATCATCCATAACTGTTATACAATGATATTTCCGCCACTTTTCCACAACTGAGAGAGATGATCACCAGGGATTTTCAAAGTAAACACACCATGTTTGAGACACACTGCTGCTGCAGTCATGAAATAAGTCAAACTTTGTTGTTGTTGATCTTATCCACTAAACGTCTCCAACCCAACACTGTTTAAATTGTTGACCTGCCAGCAGTGTAGCTAACTGCTAGCTTCAGAAGATAACCTAATGCCCAATGCTAATTTGTTTGCAGGTAAACTAGCTAGCTGTTGTAGCTAATAAACAGCCGTTGTATGCTAACCTTAACTTACTCGTTTGTTATTATCAGCTGTTTTGCACCTCATTTGAACATTTGCTCATAAGTCTGTGTGAAATGTCTACATTTATGGTAGACCTTACTGGTCATATAAGTAAGGACATAGGAGTGTTTTGATATGCATTTATGATTTATTAAACTCTAGTGTGGTTTGTGTTCACAAATGTGTATATTACCAGCAGTGTTTGTGCATGCAGACTGCAAAGTAAAGAAATGTTCTAAATAATATAATAAATGTCATGTGTCCCTACAATTGTGCATATAACCCTGCACAATGTACAGCTCCGTCATACAGATCTGTCATATTTTTCACATTAACCCTGCACAATTGTACAGCTCTGTCACCCATGGTAAAACAATAATATTCTGCATATTGTGCATATACTACACACACTGGTTCTTATTGTAAATTGTTTTTTTTCCTGTTTATCACTAGGTCAGGGGAGATATACTTGTCCTCTGGGATCACAGAGTTCAGACAGTCGATGACTGAAAACAATTTGACACCAAATATTAGATATCATGATTAAGTTTGTTTTAATTGGTCAAGTGATCTTTGGTCCACTAAAATTGGGGGACTTTGGTAAAAACTAAAGCTACAATTAATACACTGTTCATCTGTGGATGTACAGTAAACACCATCAAAGTAAAGAGGGAAGATGAACCTCGGTCATATATTTTCTTTATGCAGTCTTTATCTGTTCTGTACGACATCTATTGCACGTCTGTCCGTCCTGGAAGAGGGATCCCTCCTCAGTTGCTCTTCCTGAGGTTTCTACCGTTTTTTTCCCCGTTAAAGGGTTTTTTGGGGAGTTTTTCCTTATCTGCTGTGAGGGTCATAAGGACAGAGGGATGTCGTATGCTGTAAAGCCCTGTGAGGCAAATTGTGATTTGTGATATTGGGCTTTATAAATAAAATTGAATTGAATTGAATTGAATTTATGTAAAACATCTGTTTTAAACCTAACAAAACATTTTCTTTTATTACAGAGTTTCCAGAGGACCAGAGTAGAGAGCTTGTGAGACACTAGGAGAGGCAGATGTGGATGGAGTGTCGCTCACCTCAGAAGGAGTGAAGGAGTTTCAACATGTCTGCTTTCTGAGTCCCAAACTGTACCTACTAAAAGTGGCTTTCACAGCAAAACACAGCTAGCTTTTCAGTGCAAAGGAAAGGACTAAGACACACATGCTGGGTCTTTACAGATATTGAAAAAATTATAATAAATGAGTTTAGAACACAGCCTTGCTTAATTCTTCTGTAAGAAAGGATGCAGAGATCCAAAGAGGCACCACACAGTTTAATGCCAGATGTCTTATCAAAGCATGACAAGATATGTGATATCAGTACAAGTTCTGAGTGTATTAAATACACATTAAGTAAGAGTACATTGATTCAGTTTTGTATTTAAGAACTGTCTTTTAATTCACTGGATGATTAGAAGAGATGGTTAATCTTTGTACAGTGACCACATGAAACATGTACAGTAGCTCATACTGGTCCCAGAAAATGAAGTCATTATAAATCACTGTGGTATTGTATTTGTTGTTTGTATTCATCAGTGATGGTGTACACAACATGGTCTAATTATGTCAGTTAAAAATTCAGCAATTCATGAAATAAAGTTAATTTTACTGGTGTATTGTACCCTCTCTTGCCATAGTCAAAAGCCTATTAAAATGCAAAATGTCTTAAAAAGTGGAGGGAGTTATCAAATACCCACTAACTTAAAGAAATAATGTGTTGTAGGATGTGTAGATTGTTATGAATAATGGATGAATATTTTATTGGAATTTGACATTTTTACTGAATTGACTCAGTCATATATTAAGGCATTTTGAAACTGTCCTGTAAGGAACTGAAGGTCATCAATTTACATTCTAATGTTTCATTTTGAGGGGAGTCTTCTGAACACAGCACACAAAACAAGGCTCGGTCTTTAATTTTCAGTACAGTAGTAGTGAGGTTGTTGGCCTGTTTAAGAATTCCTTGTATGACGTGTATAAATACAATTCAGTGCAAGTTGCCAGAAGTAAGATCTATAGTATTTTAAATATATAACAATAAGTGATAAGATGCTAAGAAATTTGAATTTGAACAATAAGTCAGTTACACAGCCTGTCCAGTGTCACCCTGTTCCCAACAAACTGACTGAGGATCTACTTCCTTGTACCTCTGAAGCAGCCAACTGGTATGATGCAGAGAGAGGCTCATCATTGACCAGAGTGTCAAATTTTGGGACTGATCCTTTTGCCTCTGAAGAAGCGAGAGTGCATGCAAGAAGCCGTTTCCCGGAGGCTTTTGGAGATCTCTCACTATTGTTTGACAACACAGTCAACAACAATCCTGGGCCATTGCAGGATGCTCTACAGCATCTTATCCGTGTTTCAACCTAAAGTGAGTAACATACAAGACATTACAATACCATTGTAGTATTGGGAGTAGTGGAGATATTGTTTACATTTTCTTTAAACAAAGGTGAATTTGAACACTTTTCTTCCAGGTGGCATTGTTGATGAGTTAGAGATGAAAAACAGGTCCAGTAACTGGAAATAAGGCTGTTACTGTGCACCCACAGTGTGTACATGTCCCTAGTTTTTGGGCCAAATGTAGTTTAAATGTTTGGGTTAATTTTCACTTTATTCACACTGTTTCCTCCATAATTACGTAATTCTATGCAGCTGTGTTGCTTTCAATTTTCAATTTCAATTTCAATTTTATTTATAAAGCCCAATATCACAAATCACAATTTGCCTCACAGGGCTTTACAGCATACGACATCCCTCTGTCCTTAAGACCCTCACAGCGGATAAGGAAAAACTCCCCAAAAAAACCCTTTAACGGGGAAAAAAAACGGTAGAAACCTCAGGAAGAGCAACTGAGGAGGGATCCCTCTTCCAGGACGGACAGACTTGCAATAGATGTCGTACAGAACAGATCAGCATAATAAATTAACAGTAATCCATATGACACAATGAGACAGACAGAGAGAGAGAGAGAGAGAGAGAGAGAGAGAGAGAGAGAGAGAGAGAGAGAGAGAGAGATGCAGGTAATGACAGTAGCTTACAACAACATTAATGAAAGTAATAATATTATAGTTATAGTTCTGGCTACTGTGGTACAATATGTTGAAAGTATATATTAATATCTGACAGTATACTTGTGTGACAATAGTCATATGTGTATAATAACAGTAGAAGTATGACTAATGACTAATGATGGCAGCAGCAGCAGGAGGCATCTGGCAGGACCACGGCAGCAGCACAACCACACACGTCACACTGTCCAGGCACCGCTGCGATATGAGTTAATCTGAGAGACAGTGGAGCACAAAGGCTCCGGAGAAGAAGCCGAGTTAGTGACATCCAGAATGGCCGAGTTAGCAAGATGCAGTAATAGGATGAGAGAGAGAGAGTGAGAGAGAGAGAGAGAGAGAGAGAGAGAGAGAGAGAGAGGGAGCCCGGTGTATTATAGGGGGTCCTCCGGCAGACTAGGCCTAAGTCAGCCTAACTAGGGGCTGGTACAGGGCAAGCCTGAGCCAGCCCTAACTATAAGCTTTATCAAAGAGGAAAGTCTTAAGTCTAGTCTTAAATGTGGAGACGGTGTCTGCCTCCCGGACCGTAACAGGAAGATGATTCCACAGGAGAGGAGCCTGATAGCTGAAGGCTCTGGCTCCTGATCTAATTTTGGAGACTTTAGGGACCACGAGTAACCCTGCGTTCTCAGAGCGCAGTGTTCTGGTGGGATAATATGGCACTATGAGCTCACTAAGATATGACGGAGCCTGACCATTTAGAGCTTTATAAGTTAACAGTAGGATTTTAAATTCAATTCTGGATTTTACAGGGAGCCAGTGCAGAGAAGCTAAAACAGGAGAAATATGATCTCGTTTCTTAGTTCCTGTTAGTACACGTGCTGCTGCATTCTGAATTAGCTGGAGAGTTTTTAAGGACTTACTAGAGCTACCTGATAATAGAGAGTTACAGTAATCCAGCCTTGAGGTAACAAAAGCGTGGACCAATTTTTCTGCATCTTTTCGGGTCAGGATAGGCCTAATTTTCGCAATATTACGCAGATGAAAAAATGCAGTCCGTGAGGTTTGCTTTAAATGAGAATTAAAAGACAAATCTTGATCAAATATTACTCCGAGGTTTCTTACGGTAGTGCTAGAGGCCAGAGCAATGCCATCTAGAGAAACTATGTCATCAGATAAAGAGTCTCTGAGTTGTTTGGGGCCAAGAACAATAACTTCAGTTTTGTCTGAATTTAACATCAGGAAATTGGTGCTCATCCAATTTTTTATGTCTTTAAGGCAGTTATGGAGTTTAGTTAATTGATTACTTTCTTCTGGCTTCATCGATAAATACAACTGTGTATCATCCGCATAACAATGGAAATTTATAGAGTGATTTCTAATGATGTTACCTAAAGGAAGCATATATAGAGTAAATAGGATTGGTCCGAGCACAGAACCTTGCGGAACTCCAAAACAAACTTTGGTACGTAAGGATGATTCATTACGAACGTCAACAAATTGAAAACGATCAGATAAATAAGATTTAAACCAGCTTAGTGCTGAACCTTTTAGGCCAATTAAGTGATCCAGTCTCTGCAGTAGAATTTGATGGTCAATTGTGTCAAACGCCGCACTAAGATCTAATAAAACAAGAACAGAGACGAGTCCTTTGTCTGAAGCAATCAGAAGGTCATTTGTAATTTTAACTAGAGCTGTCTCAGTGCTATGATGCACTCTAAATCCTGACTGAAATTCCTCAAATAAATTATTATCCTGGAGAAAATCACACAGCTGGTCTGCGACTACTTTCTCAAGGATCTTTGACATAAAGGGAAGATTAGATATTGGTCTATAGTTGGCTAACACCTCTGGATCCAGGGTGGGCTTTTTTAGGAGAGGTTTAATTACAGCTACCTTAAAAGACTGCGGTACATAGCCTGTTAATAGGGATATATTGATCATATCTAATATATGAGTGTTAACTAAAGGAAAGACCTCCTTAAGTAGCCTAGTTGGGATGGGGTCTAAGAGACACGTTGATGATTTAGATGAAGAAATCACTGCGGTCAATTCTTGAAGAGAAATTGGGGAGAAGCAATCTAAATATATATTAGATTCTACAGCTGTGTTTGAGGTTAGATAGGTAGGCCTACCATCTGAGGGCAGGAGGTCATGAATTTTGCCTCTAATAGTTAGAATTTTGTCATTAAAAAAGCTCATAAAATCATTACTGCTAAGGGCTAAAGGAATACAAGGCTCAATAGAGCTGTGACTCTCAGTCAGCCTGGCTACAGTGCTGAAAAGAAACCTGGGGTTGTTCTTGTTTTCTTCTATTAATGCTGAGTAATAGTTTGCTCTGGCATTGCGGAGGCCCCTCTTATAAGTTTTGAGACTGTCTGTCCAGATTAAACGAGATTCTTCCAGTTTGGTTAATCGCCAATTCCTTTCAAATTTTCACGATATTTGTTTTAACCTACGGGTTTGAGAGTTATACCAAGGAGCAAACTTTCTTTGCTTTGTTAACTTCTTTTTAAGAGGAGCTACAGAGTCGAGCGTTATTCGCAGCGAGCCTACGGCGCTATCAACAAAATGATCAATTTGGGAGAGGTTAAAGTCGGCACGGGAAACCTCTGTTACTGAAGGTATTGGTATTGAATTTAACGACGAAGTAATCTTTTCCTTAAATTTTGCGACAGCACTATCTGATAAACATCTAGTATAGTAACTGTTGCTGAGTGGCGTGTAATCGAGTAAAAAGAAATCAAAAGTAATCAGATAATGATCTGATAGCAAGGGATTCTGTGGAAAGACTTTTAGGTTATCAATTTCACTTCCATACGTCAGAACTAGATCGAGGGTATGGTTAAAACAGTGAGTGGGTTCATGTACACCCTGACTGAAGCCAATGGAGTCTATTAATGAGATAAACGCGGTAGCCAGGGAGTCATTATCAACGTCGACATGAATGTTAAAATCACCTACAATAATAACTTTATCTGATTTAAGAACTAAACTGGATAAAAACTCTGAGAATTCAGATACAAATTCAGAATACGGGCCAGGAGCACGGTACACTATAACAAATAAAAGTGGCTGCGAGGTTTTCCAGGTCGGATGTAAAAGACTAAGAACGAGGCTTTCAAATGAATTATAATCTAGTTTAGGTTTAGGGCTGATTAACAGACTAGAGTTAAAAATGGCTGCAACTCCCCCTCCCCGGCCGCTGCCTCGAGGAACGTGGGTATTATTATGACTGGGAGGAGTGGACTCATTTAGACTAACATATTCATCTTGACACAGCCAGGTTTCAGTGAGACTGAGTAAATCAATATGATTATCTGATATTAATTCGTTTACTAACACTGCTTTAGACGATAGAGACCTGATATTTAACAGTCCGCATTTAATTCTCCTGTTTTGTCTTTCTGTCACAGAAGAGGTTTTAATTTTTATGAGGTTGTTATGCACAACTCCTCTTTGTTTAATTTTAGATTTAAATAATTTAGGTGGTCGGGGGACAGACCCCGTTTGTATAAAACTATGAAAACTATGGCTGGGTAACTGAACTAGAAGCTCAGAGAGGCGTTTAGGACTGCAACTCTCTGTCCTGGTCTCAACTCTGGGTTGTCAGGGATTTAAATTACTAATAAAATTTGCCAGGTTCCTAGAAATGAGAGCAGCTCCATCCAAAGTGGGGTGAATGCCGTCTCTCCTAATAAGACCAGGTTTTCCCCAGAAAGTTTGCCAATTATTAACAAAACCCACATCGTTTGCTGGACACCACCTGGACAGCCAGCGGTTAAATGATGACATGCGGCTAAACATGTCATCACTGGTCAGATTTGGGAGGGGTCCAGAGAAAACTACGGAGTCCGACATCGTTTTTGCATATTCACACACCGAGGCAATATTAATTTTAGTGACCTCCGATTGGCGTAACCGGGTGTCATTGCCGCCAACGTGAATAACAATCTTACTGAATCTACGTTTAGCTTTAGCCAGCAGTTTTAAATTTGACTCAATGTCGCCCGCTCTGGCCCCAGGGATACATTTGACTATGGCCGCTGGTGTTGCTAACTTCACGTTCCTCAGAATAGAGCTGCCAATAACCAGAGTTTTATCCTCAGCGGGTGTGTCGCTGAGTGGGGAAAAGCGGTTGGAAACGTGAACAGGCTGGTGGTGAGCCGTGGGCTTCGGCTTGGAGCTGCGCCTCTCACGAACAGTTACCCAGCCTCCCGGCTGCACGGGAGTTGCCGGAGGACAGTTAGCAGAGGCTAAGGCTATGCTATGTGGCTCCGCACCGGCTACAGGGGGCTGGCTAACTACCGCAGCTACTGAATGGTTTTCCATGGTGCGGAGCCGCGCTTCTAATTCACTAAGCCTCGCCTCCAACGCAGCAAATAAGCTACACTTATTACAATTACCACTGTCGCTAAAGGAGGCAGAGGCATAACTGAACATTTGGCACATCGGGCAAGAAAGAGCAGGAGAAGGAGAAGCCATGGCTAAGCTAAAGTAGCTAACAAGGCTAAGAGCGTGCAAACAACAGCTAAGAGATTAGCGAGAAAGTCGTAGAAAGAAGGAGAGCTATAAGTGCTTAAACAGAACCAGTGTGGGTTAAGACTTGAAGTAGACGTTAAAGCAGCGTTAAAGCAACTGAGGTGAGAAAGCAGGCTAGCAGAATTCACCAGAGCAGTACAGAGACGCTGTCACAGAAACACCGGAAATGACACAACTCGCTGTGCTTTGGGCACACCTGGCTTGACAAAGCCGCACCTCCTCAGCCTGGCTTGGCTGAGGAGGTGCATGTTTGAACAACATGCCCCTGGGTCCGTTTCAGAAAGGAGGTTCAACAAACTCTGAGCCTAACCCTGAACTCTGAGTTGAGTGACTCTGAGATGGGAAACTCTGGGTTACGGGTTTCAGAACAGGTGATTTCAAACGGTTCAATCAACACAGAGTTCGTTCACTCTGAGTTAAGTGCGTGCACCACGACTTTAAAAAACTGCCATCAATGGAGCCCCGATACCACGATTCACCATGGCAACAAGCTACAAGAAAAGGTCTGCATTTTTTACTCCTCTGGAGTTGGATATTTTAATGCGCTCATGCAGCGAATTTGAAGCTGTTTTCAGGAAGAAGAGTAACACGGCTGCAGCAGCGAAGGAACGGGAGTCGGCGTGGGAGAAAATTATTGCTCGAGTCAATGCGTAGCCTGAGTTTAAATTTATTTTATACATTTATGCAATCACAATAATGTTAAGCTACAGATGCAAACAGGTGGAATGGTGTTAAAGCTAAAATTTAGTTCACTTAGATGCAATCCCACCGGTGAAAAAAAACACATGGAAGCAGCTCAAGGTGAAATATAAAAACATCTTTCAAACAGGTAAGACTTCAGCATAATAGTCGGGGTACCGACCCAGTCCACTTGGCCTCCACATTAGTGATAATGTGGGCTGCATCACATATTGACAGTGCAGAGAATGACAGATGTTAGTTGCTAGTCTACATTTCTCATTTCTAATCAAATCATATATGTTTATACTTAAGACACATCACCTAAAAAGTAACTAGTTTTTAGACATTTTTCACTTGTTTCAAGCACATTTTCAATTGAAATAAGTAGAAATAACAAACTTGCTCCACTGACAGATTTTTCTAATTATTTTTCAAGTGAAAATGTGCTTGAAACAAGTGAAAATTGTCTAAAAACAAGTTACTTTTACATGTGATTTGTTTTGACTAGAAATGAGACAAATATTCTTGGTATGATTTTGAGTTTTTGCAGTGTGATGCAGTCTGACATTTTGAGACAGTCAATCTACCTGCACATTAATGCTGTGAATGGGGCTAACATTAGATAGCTACTATGTACCCTTCTGGACATGCCTACCAGATGCAGGCCAGGCCAGCTATGAACTTGTCTCCTGCCAATCTAAGAAGGGTTGTGTTAGGAAGTGCAAGTGCAAAAAAGCTGCCTTACAGTGCACAGGTCTCTGTTACTGTAAAGGGGTGTGCTGAATATACTTTCCTGCACTGGACCTACTTAGACAGTTATTGTTATCACATATTTTAGTCTTGAATTGCAGCTTCTGAACAATTCTGAAGTTAATAATTTGTATTCAGAATCATAAAAAATATATGAATTGACACAAAGATCTTCCAAATCAGACGAGTCTATGCAACTGTATTGCAACTACCGTTTTTCAGTAGTTGGCCGCCATCTTGAAAAATGTACTATCCAAAAGATAGTTCCCAAGTGCTATGTATGGTAGATGGATTCAACATATATTCTCAATATCACATATCCATCGTTAATATGAAAATTGATCTAAAAAAAGTTGTCACTGGCGGCCATTTTGAATGGCCACCATATTGAAAATTCATGATGGCTCCACATCTTATTTTTTTCTACGTCTTTGGCTATAACTGTACCAAATGTGATGCTTCTATTACATAATATATATCGTTAATAAGAAGTTTGATCTAAAAATAGTTGTCAATAGCGGCCATGTTGAAAATTGGCTGCCATATTGTAAATTCATGATAGCTCCACATCTAATTTTAATTTGTCTTTGGCTATAACTGTACCAAATTTGGTGATTCTATCACATAATATTTATAGTTAATATGGAATTTGATCTAAAAACAGATGTGGCCTGCACCCATTTTGGAAAATGGCTGCCATGGCCGCCATATTGAAAATCCATGATAGCTCTACATCTAATTCTTTTATATATGTTTTTGGCTATATGTGTACCAAATTTGACGCTTTTATCACAAAATGCACAATTGTTATGGAATGTCTAGTTAAGCTGCACCACTATTACTGATATTTTCTGCATCTCCGATATTATGCAGAAAACTCCCATTTGCAAAAAAACAAAGAGCAACACAAAGAATCTGGGTAGATGAAAGTGCACGTCCACAGTTGGTGACGTTGGTTATGTCATGACGGATGAGGTTATGGATATAAATGATGGACTGTGATGTGAAACGGTACCGTTCAAAAAGAAAATGTTCTGGAAATGGTAATTGTCAATTCTGGGTCTGTGAATAATCTCCCGACGAATGCATAACTCCCTCCTCAGTAACACTGCCTCTTTGTCCACAGGGTCCTCCAAGAACGGACATGCCATGGTTGAAAAAAGTAGATTTGGAACTAGAACACACTTTAGGATATGACTTTACCTTGAGGACAGATGATCAAACTCACTGAAACCCGCGCAACAATAAACGAATGAATGAATGAATCACACTGCGTGTGTAGCGTAAGAGGGAGGAGACAGCTAGAAACTCGAGGTTCATTGAAGAAAACCTGCTCCCAACCAGGTTAGGTTCACAGAGTCAGTTGCCATAGTAACTGACACCGAGCTTCAGTTACCTCTCTTTCTGAAACAGGCTGGAGTTACTCCGCTTTCTCTGGTTTAAGTTACCTCCCTTTCTGAAATGGAAAACCCAGAGTTTCCCTTATTTCAGGGTTAACAGACTCAGAGTTTTCACTAAACCTGCTTTGTGAAACAGACCCCTGCACTTTTGATCGAACTCTTTTAAAAGTTTCAGCTGAAGGGTTATTTGAGGAAAGCAGGGAGAAAAATAATTATGGTGGACAAAATGACAAAAAAGCTTTGCAACGGAAAAATTTTACAGAATGTTTTTGAACACCTGTTTTACTCCATGTTGGATGGCGACAGTTGCCAAACACTGGTTGCTTTGTGTTTATATATAAATATATATAAAAATCACCCTCTCACCCTCTTAGGAAGGCTTAGGGTGGTATCTGTATCATCCCCAAGCTCGGGTCCTTCCAGAGGCCTGGGAGTTTGAGGGTTCTGTGCAGTATCTTAGCTGTTCCTAGGACTGCACACTTCTGAACTGAGGCTTCAGATGTTGTTCCTGGAAGGGACCACATCAAGTTTGACCTTCCACATCTGTTCCAGCTGTTCGTTCAACCCTTGATACTTCTCCACCTTTTTGTGTTCCTTTTTTCTGATGTTGCTGTCAGTTGGTTTCCCCACGTCTACTACTACTGTCCTCTTCTGATGTTTGTCAACCACCTTTGGTGGTGTGTCCCATCTTACACCCTGCCACTATGTGCTGGACCATCACAGAGGCATCTTTGCACTGTATATACCACACCTATAATGTGTTACGAGGGCATTCATAGTGAATTATAATGCATTTATAATGCTCTATGACTACACTTATAAACACACATAATGCTAACTGAACAGGTTGACTGATGGGGCCTATAATGCATTATAAATACGTGTGTGTGTGTGTGTGTGTATATATATATATATATATACACACACACACACACACACATACATATATATATATATATATATATATATATATATATACAGTACAGGCCAAAAGTTTGGACACACCTTCTCATTCAATGCGTTTTCTTTATTTTCATGACTATTTACATTGTAGATTCTCACTGAAGGCATCAAAACTATGAATGAACACATGTGGAGTTATGTACTTAACAAAAAAAGGTGAAATAACTGAAAACATGTTTTATATTCTAGTTTCTTCAAAATAGCCACCCTTTGCTCTGATTACTGCTTTGCACACTCTTGGCATTCTCTCCATGAGCTTCAAGAGGTAGTCACCTGAAATGGTTTTCCAACAGTCTTGAAGGAGTTCCCAGAGGTGTTTAGCACTTGTTGGCCCCTTTGCCTTCACTCTGCGGTCCAGCTCACCCCAAACCATCTGGATTGGGTTCAGGTCCGGTGACTGTGGAGGCCAGGTCATCTGCCACAGCACTCCATCACTCTCCTTCTTGGTCAAATAGCCCTTACACAGCCTGGAGGTGTGTTTGGGGTCATTGTCCTGTTGAAAAATAAATGATCGTCCAACTAAACGCAAACCGGATGGGATGGCATGTCGCTGCAGGATGCTGTGGTAGCCATGCTGGTTCAGTGTGCCTTCAATTTTGAATAAATCCCCAACAGTGTCACCAGCAAAACACCCCCACACCATCACACCTCCTCCTCCATGCTTCACAGTGGGAACCAGGCATGTGGAATCCATCCGTTCACCTTTTCTGCGTCTCACAAAGACACGGCGGTTGGAACCAAAGATCTCAAATTTGGACTCATCAGACCAAAGCACAGATTTCTACTGGTCTAATGTCCATTCCTTGTGTTTCTTGGCCCAAACAAATCTCTTCTGCTTGTTGCCTCTCCTTAGCAGTGGTTTCCTAGCAGCTATTTGACCATGAAGGCCTGATTTGCGCAGTCTCCTCTTAACAGTTGTTCTAGAGATGGGTCTGCTGCTAGAACTCTGTGTGGCATTCATCTGGTCTCTGATCTGAGCTGCTGTTAACTTGCGATTTCTGAGGCTGGTGACTCGGATGAACTTATCCTCAGAAGCAGAGGTGACTCTTGGTCTTCCTTTCCTGGGTCGGTCCTCATGTGTGCCAGTTTCGTTGTAGCGCTTGATGGTTTTTGCGACTCCACTTGGGGACACATTTAAAGTTTTTGCAATTTTCCGGACTGACTGACCTTCATTTCTTAAAGTAATGATGGCCACTCGTTTTTCTTTAGTTAGCTGATTGGTTCTTGCCATAATATGAATTTTAACAGTTGTCCAATAGGGCTGTCGGCTGTGTATTAACCTGACTTCTGCACAACACAACTGATGGTCCCAACCCCATTGATAAAGCAAGGAATTCCACTAATTAACCCTGATAAGGCACACCTGTGAAGTGGAAACCATTTCAGGTGACTACCTCTTGAAGCTCATGGAGAGAATGCCAAGAGTGTGCAAAGCAGTAATCAGAGCAAAGGGTGGCTATTTTGAAGAAACTAGAATATAAAACATGTTTTCAGTTATTTCACCTTTTTTTGTTAAGTACATAACTCCACATGTGTTCATTCATAGTTTTGATGCCTTCAGTGAGAATCTACAATGTAAATAGTCATGAAAATAAAGAAAACGCATTGAATGAGAAGGTGTGTCCAAACTTTTGGCCTGTACTGTATATATATGTGTGTGTGTGTGTGTGTGTATATGTGTGTGCTCGTGGGGAGTTTAAGTGTAGCCATGCTGCTGCTTTGGCTATTTTTGGAATGTGGGAGATTAACTCCACAGACGTGGAGTGCCAGTGGAGGAAGCCTGGCACTTCCAAAGTCATCCAACCAGTGTCTGAGCTCTACCCACAGCGTGACCAGATGTACAACCCCCTGGCCAGAGATGTCACCTCTGAAGATGTGGACTGGTTCCGATCTGCGCTGAGGGGCACACAGTGCTGTATGGCATGGCTGTTGTAACATGAGCCAGAGCTGGAGCTCCAGCATCAGGCTGCTCTCACCGTGCCGGAGCTGGTGAAGAAGGACAGGGGTGAGGGGCTTGAGGCAGTTCTTGCCTCTATGCGACTGTCCAGGGACCAACAAGCTGCCATCCTACCTGGATGGCAGCACTGTGGGACAGCGGCAAAATCCTCAATGGCAGATGCACAGGCAGGGCAGGTTGACAGCCAGCAATTTTGGTGCTGTGCTGCTGTCGCGGCAGTCCTCTACTCCATGTCCGTCCCTCATGAAGAGGGTGCTTGGGGGATATGACTTGGGTGGAGTCCTTGCTGTCAAGTGGGGCATTGTGAATGAGGCTGAAGGGGTGAAGGCTTTTAAGCAGGCGTGTCAGCTAGAGGTGCTCAAGTGTGATCTCTTTGTGAGTGAGTCGGGCATCTTGGGAGCATCACCTGATGGACTTGTGGAAGCCATCTGGTCTGCTGGAGGTGAAGTGTCCACACAGCCAGAGGAATATGACCATCGCGGAGGCAGTCCAGTCACCTTCCTTCTGTCTACTTGAGGAGGGTGGGTCATATGTCCTCAAGGAGAATCACCCATACTGGCACCAGGTCCAAGGACAGCTCTACATCACAAACCACAATTTGTGTTACTTTGTAGTGTGGACTACAAAGGAAGCAATCGTCATCCCCATTCCCAAAGACCCATGGTGTGGAAATCTCCAGGTCCTGGAAAGCTTCTACACCCAGCACATGCTCCCTGTGTTGGTCAGCAGAGAGGAGGACATGTAAATATGTAAATAGTGTTTTTTTTTTATAAAATCAGTTTTTTGTTCCATGTTTCAGTTCCATGTTTTTTGGGAGACACCGGATCAGCGTTCTTGTCGCGTCTCCTGTCAGTACCTGTCAACAAAACAGGGAAGCTAATGATCCTATTGGTTAGACAAAGGTGGACACCATCAGGGAACAGGAAGCAAGGGCAGTCCAAAACAACTTGGTGGTAAACTATGACAGCCGAGTTAAAGGCGATGGACATAACATGGGGTGTCTCTGCCAACATTCCTACCCCTTGTAGAGCATTCTGAGGAATCTAAGAAGCGGAATTCTTTCAGAAACATTATGTTTGAGTCTAAACAGAACATATCTGTGAGTTAACGTTAACACTGGCCTCAATGCATAAAAGTGTCAGAAGAAACATGGAACAAAACTGCAAACCCAGCTCTCACCACCAGTCATGAAGGACTGAATGGACTGTTTTCAACACACTCTTATAAAAAATAATCAGTTCAAGGAAGCACCCAGATGTTTCATCTACACAGGTGAGCGGAGATTACATCATGCCCTTTTTACACTTAATTATGAAGTCTTTAAAATATGAGCTTTTGATGCCCTGTGACTGAGATTTGATGTGTATTATGTTTGTTTTCTGTTCACTTTTAGCCCTGAATGAGCAAACTTGACGATGGTGTCCAGTGTCTTCAGAAGGTCATTGCCTGACATCCTGGTGACCCATTGTGACTAGCCATGGTGAGAGACTCATAAATGAAATACAACACTTTGAACTAGATTTCTCAGATTTTAAAGGAACTGTGCAAGCTTCTAATACTTTGTCAATTGCAGTAAATCATCGAGAAGAGAGCAGCAGATCTTTTGGAGGCCCTGTATAAAAATCCACACAGTAACCAGGTAGGTGGCTGCAACTGCTATGACAGTTTTTCCTTCACTCATTTATTGCTGATTTTGCCTTTTTAAGAAATTGACTGACAATAAATATGTAGACCTCTAAATTTTAAATAAATACACCTAAAGTAACATAATAAGAATATTGACTATTCTGCTAGCCTTAACATAAGTGGATAATATTTTTCAAAATCACATGTATGTAAATGTATTCTTTTAACAGACGAAATGTGTGGAGTCGCCTCTTTGAGTCACCAGCATCTCCAGCACCGTTGGATTAATAAAGTGAATAAACTTAAACTTAAACTTAAACAGGAGTATCTTCCTACCCCAATCCCCTTCATCGTCTTCCTCTCGTCTTGCGTCCATCGGCACCCTCCTTTATCCATCCCTCACCATTCCACCTCCCACCCTCAGAATTCCCCTCACTACTCCACCTACTCCTGAGCAAACTTGACAATGGTGTCCAGTGTCTTCCGAAGGTCATTGTCTGACATCCTAGCCATGGTGAGACTCATAAATGAAACACAACACTTTGAACTAGATTTCTCAGATTTTTAAAGGAACTGTGCAAGCTAACAACAACAACAAATTATTGAACATTGTTGAGAAGTAATCATCAGGATAAAAGTAAATGGTAGAACAGCTAGAATAGTCTGGTAAGTTCAGAAAATTGCATCACTTTACTGTAATGAAACCTTTAAAAACAGGAAAAGACAACACCTATGCCATATCACAATATTAAAATAGACCATAATAATTAGTAAATT
The DNA here is from genome assembly GCF_041903045.1 of Epinephelus lanceolatus. Classification (NCBI taxonomy): domain Eukaryota; kingdom Metazoa; phylum Chordata; class Actinopteri; order Perciformes; family Serranidae; genus Epinephelus; species Epinephelus lanceolatus. Next base: position 48,250,144 of record NC_135735.1, on the reverse strand, counting down.
TGATCTGTATTAATCTATGTGCCTTTCTGAGTTTTTCAGGGACCTGTATGTGGAAAAGAGAGGGACAGAAGGGCTAAAGCATGACTGGTAAAGTGTAAACACACACACACACACACACACACACACACACACACGCTTGCTTGCTTTGCTTATGGTAGTCCATCGTATCCGATGATGACATTCTACTTCTTCTTGTGGTGAGTTCTGAGGTGACTATGAAGTCCAGTGCATGAGCCACAAGGTCTACTACAGTGAGGGCATATGAAGTCAGTAATTGTTGTCGCCTTGGCTGCAGTGACCATCTTTCTCCCCTGGCACTTCGTTTCCCTTGCCTCACTCCTCTCCTCTTCCAGGTGCTGAATGCCAGCTTGGCAAAGTCTCCTCCAGAGAGGACGGTCCGTGGCAGTGCTTTCCAGCTGTGTGTACTGTATCCCACACTTCTTGAGCGTTGTTTTGAGCTGGTTCTTGTATCTCCGCTTTTGACCTCCTGCAGATCACTGACCATGGTGTAACTGACCATACAGCAGTTGCCGTGGAAGTCTGTCCTCTGTCATCCTGATGGTGTGGCCAACCCACCGCAGTTGGTATTGAAGAAAAGTGGCCTCCATGCTCTTGGTACCAGTTCTCTTCAGGACTTGCGTGTGTGGTACACGGTCGCGCCAAGTTAATCCAAGGATGCACTGGAGACATTTGATGTGGAAGTTCTCCAGCTGATGGATGTGACGGCGATACAGGGTCCACGCTTCACAGCCATAGAGTAGGGTGGAGACACAGATAGCTTGGTAGACTGCAACCTTGGTCTGTATGCTGAGGTCCTTATTCAGGAAAACCCTCTTGCGCAGCCTACCAAAGGAAGCTGAAGCAGTCTTTATCTGGTTTTGGACATCATTGTCCATGCTGCAGGTTTCGGAGATGATGCTCCCAAGATATTTGAAGTCTGGGACCACTGCTAGAGGTGTGTTGTTAATGCTGAAGACAGGTGATGGTGGTCGAGTTGGGGGAGGGGAGTTCCACTGGTAGAGTACCTCCGTGTTCACAGTGAGACCCAGTCTGCTATAGGCCTTCACAGCAACACACACACACACACACACACACACACACACACACACACACAGAGGACACCAGAACTGAAGTACTGATCCCTGATCTTGTGACCCCAGAAATTAGACAGCTGTCAATTTGTCATTTAAATTTCAGCATGACTTGTTTTAATCATACTGTTGTCTGTTATTTTTGTGGCAGCGATCTGACTGTTTGAAGAAAAAAACTGAGAATCGAATCGAGGATTTGGAGAATCGTGACACCCCTAATATACATACATATACATACACACTCGTAGACTCACACACATACATACACTCTCACACTCACACACACACACATACACCCAATGCCTGAGATGAGGAACCCCTTATCGGCCAGAATAAGGTCACCAGCAACCAGGTGCTCCAGAATGCCTGACTGCTGCATGATGGCCTTATCAGAAACAGACCCTGGAAAAAGTGGGCTGCAAAAATTAAGGACGCCATTTGGGGCAACAGAGATCAGCACTTTGAATGAGTGCATCCCTCTGTAAGACGAGTACGTCAATTTTGCCTGATCCATCTGACTGGGGGAAGCAATTTTGATGTCGGTGCAGTCGACAATCATTCGACAGTTGAAGGCCGAAGACTGGACGGAAGCAGGCATGCTCCTCTGATTTTTTTGCCGACTGGGCACGATGGACATCATTTCACTGAACAGCAGTTTGTGGAGGACATGGACCATTGTGGTCACCACATTGCTGACAGTGGCAGTACTGCACTTGAAGAGTTGTGCCAGATGCAGATGGGGATAATCTTGGTGAATCTTCATCAATGCAATGAAGACCTGGTCCTCCAGCAGGATGCCTTCCACTTTCCATCCGCTGTAGTAAGTGATGGAACCCTCAAAGCGTTTCACCAACTCTGCCACCCTATCAAACATGGCCTTATCGGGAAGCCCTGTTTCCATCCTAATGACCTCATCTGACAGCCATGCTGCACTGTATACTGTGGCTCTTGGTACAGGCCCTGACTGCACACTGTCATCCCCTGCCTGGTCTTGCAACAGTCCAGACTGTATGCCATAGGGTTCGGGTTCAGGTTCGGGGTCTGTGTCAGGCACCTTCGTGTAGTTGTGGTCAAGCAGAGATGTTGGGTCAACTGGGGTGTCGGTGGCTTAGTGGATAGAGCCGGCGCCCCATGTACAAGGCTGTTGCCGCAGCGGCCCGGGTTTGAGTCCAGCCTGTGGCCCTTTGCTGCATGTCATCCCTTCTCTCTCTGTCCCCCTTTCACACTTGGCTGTCCTATCCAATAAAGGCAAAAATGCCCAAAAACATATCTTCTAACAAAATCTAACCAAAAAAAAAAAAAAAAAAGAAATGTTGGGTCAACTGACTGGTTTGCTGACGGTAAGGTGACACAGCTCTTTGTCCACTGAAAAAGACATGGCCCTTTGTCTTTTCCATGAGTAAAATGGCAGCTACATATGCGGGCATTTGCATCAGGCTCCCTGTCTGCTCGTCTGCAATGAGAAAATCATATAATGTGTGAGAAAATCATATAATCTGTCACTACCTGTTTTTCAGATACCTGGTGGGTGAGGCAGTGAATTATCAGTGCTGACAAAGAGCTCCTATGTTCCCGGTATAGTATATAAAGTTCTGGTTGCTACTATGTCTCTCTCTCTCTGTCTCTTTCTTTCTTTCCTTCCTTCCTTCTTTCTTTCTTTTAATTGATTGATGTATAAAACCAATAATACTAAAAATAAATAAATAAATATTGCAGTGGCAGCAGGGTTAGTGCATGTTTGTGTTGCCCAATGCCATAACCTTGCTGAACACAAACATGCACTAACCCTGCTGCCACTGCAATATTTATTTATTTATTTATTTATTTATAGTATTATTGGTTTTATTCTGGTTTTATTCACAACAGTGCAATTTTATGTATGAATGTTGAATGTGCTCCCAGGACACAGCCCCCCAGCTGTGGAGGTACCCAGCATCGCAGCAAAACAGCTAAGCAACGGCCCCAAACCGCGACCCTGGCCCCCACCAGGCCTGGAACATCACCACAAATACCCTGCAACACCTGCCAGCCCCCCATTACACAACACTGAGTGCACGCCACCACGCCAACGCCAGAGAGCAGCCGCAGAGCACAGGCAGCCACACACCACTGCCCACAGAGGCATCTGGCCCCCAGGGCCTACTTACTTTGTTCTTTGTTCTTTGAAAATTCTAAATTCAAGTCCATAATTTCATAATTGATAGTTCATAATTTTATTTAATGTGAGTGGAGGCCTCAGATAGGCCCAGTGCTGGTCTCTTGCCTCTACTCTGCACAAATTTTGTTTTTTGTTTTCTGTAAATAGTTTTTTGTTGTGTGCTGAATAAATAAACTATTTTTTTTTTTTTAAATGTTGTCTCCCACTTTGTCAAAGCCTTATGAGCCAGGTTGTGACATATTAGTAGTAATATTAGTAGTAATATTTGAATTAGTAGCAGTAATATTAGTTTTAGTGTTAGTGGTAAAGTTCTTCTGAAAGAAGTGTTTACCTGGAAACTTTTCACACGGATGTGTGCTGATAGTCATCTCTCTGCTGTGGTGGTTGTTTTTTTGTTATTTTTTGAGTCCCAAAGTTCAGCTGAAAATGATTTCCAAGAAGTGGAGGGGTTTATTTTCTGATCTTCACACCTTGAGTAACATGTTGGTTTCCATCATCATAGTGTTTGGCTGGATTGGTTTTTATTTTATTTATTTTACAACACACATACAATACTTACACAAAAGATAAAACATAAATAACAAACACCACAATCAGAAACATAATTAAACAAATTACAACAGACATTACATATACACATATACAAACACACATATACTGTATGTACATACAAATATTATATGTAATTGTAATACATAAATAAATCACTACTACCCAATTCAAAATGTACTTTCATCTGAGAGCAGAAAATATTAACCCAAATATTAAGTTATGATGTAAAAATCACTGCTCTGTATCTCAAGTTTTTGATATTGTCAGGATCTCCTATTTATTTAGGCCTGAGCTTTTAACTCTAGCTTTCAAAAATATTCTGCAAATAGAATTGTTCGAGAAATCATATAAAGGAACTCAGAAGCCGATTTTTGGGAGCATCAAATATATCAGTTTTGCTAAGTAGCACAATAGTGTTCGTCTTGATAATCCGACACAATATTGAGAGGTGATTAATGTAAAAGGATTGCTTGTTCAGATAACCACCTCACCACCTGCTGCCAAAGGAGAGAAATGGTTTACATTTGTTGAGCTGCAATAAAACAGAGAAGTGATGCTCCACTTGTCTCTGCTCCTACACTGTACTATAGAGGCTTTGTGAGATCTGGCAATATAAAACATTGGATCTGCTTGAAACATTTCTTAGCATTGATAAATCTGTTTAAAAATATGAACAATACAAGGCAAAGAGTCTAAAGGCCCTGCCAGGGACCATACTGCTCCTAACAGGAGATTCAATGGTTCTAGCAACCATATATTTATCGTTATCGTTTAAAAGTTCTACATTAAATCAAATATCTGGATCTCAAATAGTAAACAATTATAATTTGGGGACCACAGCATGTTTGTGTTAAGGTCAGGTAATAAAAAAAAAGTTTGGGAACCACTGGTGAACAGTAATATTTAGTGAATGTGCTTGTTTCATAATTTATATGTAAGACAACAGTGAATGGACTTTCTTATGCATTGGAATTAATTAATTCAAATGAATTGACATTTATATTGATTTGAGATAAAATATTGGACATCATGCCATTTCTCTCCCTCGTTCTTGACATCTCCTGTGTGTGCCAGAGGTTAACTGATCTCCACTGTGCATAGCATTAGTTTAAGGCTCTTATCTTCATGGACTCCTTATTTTCTGTGGCAGATGTACAGGCAAGGTTGACAGCCAGGAATGTTGTTGCTGTGCTGTTGTGTTGTCGTCCTCCACTCCATGGCCATCACATGTGTTTTGTTTTATTGAATGTATTGCCATGTAATACACTTTAAATGTCAAACTTCAATAAATGTTGGTAACACAAATATTGGTTGTAGACTCAGACTTCATTGCTACTAAACTGTATTGTAACTGTATTGTACTGTATTAAATTACATAACTTAATGAAACACAACTTCATGTTATACAATAACATGAATTTGTAATTACTTAAAATAAGAGCATTGATGAGCAAGCTGGGCATGCAGGAACTGGACATGAATGGAGCTGAGAAGAGAGAAGAACAAGGAAAACATTAGATATATTTCTGTCATATATAAATTAGTGATTCCATTTCAAAACAAGGTGCAGCTCTTACAGTTTTCAAGTGTTTAAAGATGATTTCATATGACTTGTGCTAGATGTCACACTCATTACATGTCTGTATACGGGGTGCATTGTGCCTTTGAGGTATATATGATGTAAGCACATCAAATACATACAGTGGTAATCAGGTTTCCAGAGCTGGTCAGTCCAGTGTGCAGGTTCCTCAAGGTCTCAACAGAGTTTCAGGTGAGGTTAAAAAAAGAAAATAAAAAAGATCAGTTAATACACCTTCAACACTTTCCATAATGCCTCCCGAGCATACTCATTCAATTACTCCGTAATTATCATACTACAATATTGCCATAAATGAGACTGACTCACCCTAATGAAAGACGTCCAGAATATGTCATGCAAGGCTGCCTTCTTCCCCTCGACTCTCCCTGAAATGCCTTGTCTTTGTCGAATGAACTCTCTCTCTCTCAAGCAGACACAGACAATGCTTTTCACATTAACCTTTTCATTCAACTGTATGTGACCCTAACCCTCTTCCTACATTCATGACAAACATTATGGATAGGGGTAATAATACCGTTACAATATATTAGGCCTATATATGACATGATAACGCTAAATGATGCTATCATTTAACATTATCATTTACATTACATTACATGACAGCATGCTGTAGAGCAATGCTAGCTACGTGACTTAACTAGGTTTTACCATAGACCGTATATAAGAAGGGGTTTTACTCACAAATATAGCTTAACAGTTACCTGATTAGTTCTATCCAACAAGTCCTCGTCTTTTTATCAGTTGGGAACCGATAAAAAGAACAAGTCCCTCTGCTGGAGTGACCGCAACTTGGTACAAAACACACAGGCATCTCTGATCTTCAATTTTCAGCGGGAAGCTGCAGGTAGCTTGTGGGAGAGCGAAAGGTTTGACGTCACATAAGCGACTGTAGTCTTTCTAATTACATACTTTCAAAATTGTATATTTCAACAGTTTTACGACAAAGTATGACTTTCTTGACTTTAAAATTTATGTTTTAAATTCATCAACAACATATTTGGAATTCATGTCACAACTCAAATGGGACCAAAAGATAATATTTTCTCCTCATTCACTGCCATTCATATTTTTTCCGATCTAAGGTCCCATGAGGTCCACCGGAAGAGGCGTGACTTCGGCACTCTATTGTTTATAGGCTTTTCATCACCTGTTGGAGTCTGACTGCAGGCTAGTCAACTTCTTCCACATCAAACTGGGAGAACCATTTCATCATGGACCATGTCAATACCAATACACAATGTTATTTGTACATCCGTGTGAGTCACGCATGTGAAAAGGTCTGCCATCTTGGACAGCTACCTATGGCTCCACCACTTGGACAAACCACATGTCACAATCTAAGTTTCCTGTCACAATCTGAGTTTTGGTTTTAACGATGGATGTGAGTAATGACCAGCTCACTGTACATTATTCTGCTTATTATACACCGGTTTACTAAAGAAATCAATAACTTGACACAAAATATTGATGTAAGAATGTTTTTGTTTTAAAAATGATTGTCTCCTCCATTCTTTGTCATCCCAGCCGATCGCAGCAGATAGCCGCCCACCTAGAGAAGGTTTGGCACATATAAATAAAACTGACTTGTCTTAAATGTGTTTTTTCTGAGCTGTCTTGTTTCCTGCTCCATTGTTGACATTAATTTTTTTTTTTTTTTTTTTTTTTTTAATCCTGTAGTCGTTTTATATTGTTTATTTTGGTAAAATGTCATAGTTGGTAAACAAACTGAATACATTGAGATATAACAGAAATATTATGTCAACAAGCACAGGCTGACTTTATGGCATTTTTTTATGTTTTCAGTTCTATTATTGTATTGTATGGCATTTTTCACAGCATGAGTTTTTACAGAAAATGTTTGGTTCCTATTCAAGATGAACCAAACAAGATGAACCCCCTGACTACACAGATGGTTGTTGGACTGACCGTATGTTAACATTATTTTGACAAGCCTTCAGTTGTAGTAGAGATAAAGCAGTCAAAACTTATCATTTTGCATTTTCACTTTTCTCACAAATCACCATTGAGTCTGTGAGTGTATGAGATTTGTCCAAGTGGTGTAGCCATAGGCAGCTGTCTAAGATGGACACAGATACACATGCACATCTGTCTAAAATATCACTTTTAACTGTAACTAAGAGCCCTGGCCAAAACTGTGGAAAACAGTATACAGGCAGGCATCCAAATTCTTTTGGATACATTTAATTTTGGCTGTACTTTCTGATTACATCTGCATGATGCATTCAGGTGACCACACAAACACTTAAGTTAGAGCTGTGATTCAAACTCCAGTAATGAAAAACATTGATAGTGATATGATAGTATAAAAATGTTTATTTTCATATTCAGTGAAAAATTAAACAGAAACTGTGAGTGCTACCTTTGAATCAAATCTTTTAATGATGCTGGATGTGAATAAAAACATAACTGGACCTAAAGGTCTGATCAGTGACTAACTTCCTGTACCTAACAGGGGTCTTGGCACAGAAAAATAATATAAAAGGTAAATAATCCATACTTTGATTGCCTTTTCATTTAGTGATAATCTATCAACAAAAATTAAACAAAACAGACAGTGCTGATTTTACAACCGATGTTCTGAGCTTGTGACTACTCTGTGAAAAAAAAAAAAAAATTGTACTTATCAAGCTTTGTCATTGCAACATGTTATTATACCAGCTCAGTGGCCTGCAGGTCTTCATTCACTCATACCACTGACTCTGAACCACTGCAACATAAGGTGGTCCGGCAGCCCCTCACAACTAAGGCCAGAAGAAAGGACCTGTGACTCTTCCATCTTCCTCTGTTATTCCATCACAGCTCCTGCTTCAGATGGCTGGCACTGTTCCCCTCCAAGTCAGGCTTCTTGCTCTTTGACGTCTTCTTGTTCTTCTTGGCATTGACATCATTCTGCTGCTTGTATTTGGCATCTTCCTTCTTAGCAGCCTTCCCAGGGAACACCTGTCCCTCTACGGTAACATCCATGCAGCGCTCCTGGGCCACAAGGAAGTCTTTGACTTCCCAGGCCAAACTACCATCTCGCAGCATGAAGATTACCCTGTTGGAGCCCACCACAAACCTGCAGGAGGACATGTGGATGAAACCAGGTACTGTTTGTAACCCAGATTAAATTTACCAGTAGAGTTAATTCTAGTGATCCTGCACCTGCTCGCTAGAGGGAGCTGTAACACATGGTGCTCCTGATTTCAGCTGAATTGTAGAAGAGACAGAAAACACTAGTGCTGCTCATAGAAAAAAATCTTAATGCTAGACGAAAGTTTCAAAGAGCTTCCATAAGCACTGTGCTTCTTGTTAACTTCAGGATTGATTTTAAGGTTTTACTCATTACTTTTTAAGCACTACATGCTCAAGCACCAGCATACGTCTGTGAACTTATATGCCTCTATCTACCTGCACGCAATTTCAGATCATTTGACAAAAATCTACCAACAGTCACGATCTAGACTGAGGTTTTGCTGTCAGGGCCCAGTCAGTTTTATAAACTTGCTTTTGTGTAACTTTGTTTTGATATTGTTTCTTGTTGTTTCTTCTGTTTTTATGGGAGTGGGGTGAGATGTATTATTTTGTATCATTCATGGAGCACTTTGTTAGAAAGGTGCTATAATAAAGCTTTCATTGGGTGTGAGACCAGAGGATTATTGAGACCAGAGGATGTTGATGTGCCTGATTTTTTAGGATTAATCTGTAAATCTAAACTGCATTGAGTAGACTGTAGTCTATGTACAAAACATGACACAAATGTCACATCTTGAGTTGAGCATAAAGAGCGCCAAAATAATGTACCAAGTATCAAGTCAATCAAATGTGAGATTGTGATAATCCATAAAAATTTAAATAAGCTACTATATAAATTAAAAAGTTCAACATTTTGAGAACTATGCTTATTCTTTTCCTTTATGAGAAGAGTTTTTGTCTTCCTTTCACTCATTGAGACTATGAACAAAACAGGATGTAATCTTGCACGAGATATATGAAATACACTGTAAGAAAATGGCGGCTACCAGTGAAAATATTTTTCTAATATGGTACTTCTGCTAGATGGTATAACATCATAAGGTCATCATCAACATGAGTCAGTACAGTATCAATCAGTGGCACAATCACTTTAGCACAGTGTAGATTCTCAGAAAAAAAAGTTGGGTGTGTCCCCTTGATGGTACAGCATCATCTAGTCATCATCGACTTAAGTGAATACAACACCTGCTGTCACAGTAGACGTTATATGTAAGGTTACAGGAATGTCTTTAGTAATATTATACATATTCGTGGATTTGAGTACTTTTTATTAACCTAATCTTTTACTATTTTTTACTAATGCTATTACTACTATTATTTTGAAATATTACATGCCACAACAACATAACTACATATCAAAGCCTACTAAATAACAGAGAGGCCCATTTAACCCCGAAATATGCTGTATAGTTATCATGTCACAACGACAAAGCTCTCTGGTGCTCACTCAACTACCACATTACTCCTGAGAGAAGTGGATGTGGAGAGAAAGAACATGAAATCAGCAGAAGGAGAAGCTAGTTATTGTTAACTCTTAGCAGCCAGTGGCCGCAGTTAACTGTCACGGAGGTTGTACTGATTTAAATTGTGAGGTGTCAAGCTCTATTCAGTAAAAATATGTATTGGGATAAGGTTAATTATAACATTCTCATGATGTGTTCAATGTTATCTTGTAAAATGTAGCCTTTGGTGAGAAACTTGAATAAATACAGCTGTTTGAAGGAGAAATATGTTGATGTTTTCACAGCACTATAAAACAGATATTACAGAGGGAATTATGATGTATCATATATAGTAAACAGGCTTACTACTTATTTTTTTAAAGATATTTTTCATGTGAAAGAAGGTTATGTTAAAGGTTGTTTCATTAAGTGTGTATTATTGAATTTGGGCTCATTCAAAGGTAGTGTGATGAACGACTGAATGACTGTGTTTCCCTGGCACAAAAGAAGAATAAATAACAACAAAAAAAAACATCGGTATCGGCGAACGGCCAAATTGTTATTTTAAACATCAGTATCAGCAACAGCCCAGAATTTTAAAATTGGTGCACCCCTAAGTTCAAGAAAGGTAATTTGTACATTTTACTATTATTTTACGATGTCATATATTATTTCATTGTTTATTCTTCTGAGCAAATTGAAAAGTAATTTTTTTTTTATTGATTGTTGATTTACATGATGTACAACATGTTACTGACAGCAAATTAGAGCACATTTGTATCTTATTTTTATTGTTAGCTAGGTTGTGTCTTGCCTTGGGCACCAAATGTGCTAGGACTGCCACTGGTAATGAACACATTAATGCAACACTTACGTTATTCCAAAATGGGCCCTCCTGCAAAATGGGTACTTTTACTTTTGGTACTTAAGGTATATTTTGATGGTAATACTTTTGTACTTTTACTTAAATGATATTTTAAAGGCAGGACTTACTTGTAACACAGTATTTTTAAAATGTAGTATTACTACTTTACTGAAGTAAAAAATCTGAATACTTCTTCCACCACTGGATGTTAACATTAATTTATTGGAATATGGGTTTTCTTTTACTCACACATATTATTTTCAGACCCCCTTAATCCAATTAAGTGTGTGCACTGTTCATCTGTCCATCGTCTGTCTGTCTGTCTTTCTCTCTGTCTCTCTATTCTGTTCTCTCTATTCTATTTTGGAGCCACACTGTAAAGTTATGCAACATGACAGAGAATGTTGGGTGAAATCAACATTACGGTGCAGTTGATTCAATGTGTTTCAGCCACAATTTAAAGAGTACAGTAACTGCAATACATTCCTTGTCACCCAGGGAGAAAGTATTGTATGTATTGTATATGTATTTGGCTCACGTCTTGAGCAGCTGATAGTATTTCTACAAACCACCAGATGTCACTGTGCACACGGTGTTAAACGCTCCAAAGCTTCAAATCTTTTTTTCAGCACTAACTAGGAGAAAGCTCTAAAGCTTAATCAGGGTTTCTTAATGCGTAACTACCAATTTAATTTCTAAGGTTAATAACTTAACAAAGTTCTTGTTAATGATAAATGAGTTCACAGAGTAACTACCTCTGTATATCAAAGTTGGCGTTGAAGAGGCTGCCCTGCCACAGGCCTGTGATCTCCTCTGTCTCTTTCTCAGTGGGATCCCCTGAGACTGTAGCAAAAACCATCAGAGTCTTTCCCTTCTTGGACATCTTGAGCAGCTCCTCTGGCTTGGAGGGATCAACCTTGGTGAAATCAATGGGAGGAGGAGACCTCCTATGCTCCGGGAGGTCACCTTCTTCAATGTCATCATCCTCCTGTGGAACAATGAGAAGAAATGATGTACAATGAGTGACATTACCCAAAAACCAAAAAAAACTGCAGTATTTATGTGAATATTTAAGGGTTTTTTTGTTTTTGTTTTTGTTTTTTTACAGCTCACCATTTTTACAACTGACTTTACACAATGTCAGATACTGACTTAATGTTTTCAATTCACATTACTAGGGGTGAATGATACTGGATTATTTTTTTTTGCCAATATCCAATATGCTGATATATAACACCTTATTTGGCCAATAACCAATACTGATTTTGATATATCCACTTTTTTCCCCACCTAATTTTAGTGATCATTAAGTTTCTTCTGTAGTGGATCATGACAGCCCACCAACAGATGGAGACATGACAAACAATACTTTTCAGTGTATGCAATATTCATTCATTGTGTAAAATGAGAAAAAGCATGGGCAGCTGTGGCTCAAAGGCAAAGCAGGTCATTGGCGGTTCGATCCCCAGCTCCTCTAGTCCGCATGTCAAAGTATCCTTGAGCAAGATACTGAACCCCAAGTGTGTGAGTGTGTTAAAAACTGAGTAGCAGGTGGCACCTTGTATGGTAGCCTTGGCCACCAGTGTATGAATGTATGTGTGAATGGTGAATGTGACTCGTAGTGTAAAAAGCGCTTTGAGTGGTCGGATGACTAGAAAGGCACTATACAAGTGCAGGTCCATTTACCATTTTACCATTTACCATGTTGGCCGATTCTGATAGTTCCTTTTAAAGCCAATATTGGCCGATACCGATGACGTTCTGATATTATCGTGCATCCCTACACATTACTACATTACACTAGTTCTCTTTACCAACATGCAGCCCAGCGCAACAGTTTAGATCTGAAATGCAAAACACTTAAATAGGTACAGTAACATTGCTACTGTAATTTAAGGTACTCTAACTTTCTGCATAAACCGACATTTTAGTACAAAATAAGAATGGCACATATTTACTGTTTTGGGATTGTATTGTCAGAAACACTGCTTCAATATTCCATCACACATTCCAACACATCAAATGACACAAAAGTAGTCCCAGTAATCCAAAAAACAAAACAAAAAACAAAACGTATATACACAATACATATATGTATCGAGTTCAGATGGAGTCAGCCCTGTCTTCTGCATTTGACTTATAATACACCTGGATAGGTCTACAGCTAAAATGCTCAAATGGAAATCCTCATGTACTTTTATTTTACTAACTTCTTAAATGTAGATGTAGCAAAACGCTGTCTAATTTAATATGTGTTTTCCTGGTGGTCAAGTGTGAACGATGTAGTAACTGAATACATTGTGTAACAAAGCACTGAAGGTCTCCACAGTTTGGTCAACATAGACTTCCCTGGACACAGCCTGTTCCAACTTCTCCCCTGTGGTAGGCGCAACAGAGTGGTAGGCAGACACAAGAACAGTGTTTTTCCACAGGCCATCACTCTGATTATTACATCACTCTACTGTAACTTTGTATGGCTGATTCTAACTGTGCTGACCGTCATCACACATAAATAGAGCAGTGAAAGCCAAATTTTACAGCTCACATCTTAGTTAAAGGCTGACGTAACTTTATGTTGATCTTTTTGTGCTAAATTTAAGAGTTTGTGTTTGACGGGTGTGGAATTCTCTTTTGTAAAGTTGAGGCGTGCAGTGTTACTTTGGTTTAGGGAGTGCAGCATTGCAGCTTTTACACTGACAGCTGTAGAATGGAGTACTGAGGAACGTAACGGGCGACTGTTTTACAAGTAACATGGGAACAGGTATGTTAACCTCTAGTACTGTCACACCATTTAAGGATTTCTCTCTCCCAGATTAGCAACTAGCTATTGAGACTAGTGACTAGGCTATTGATGAACTGTTACTGTCACTGTCACCGTATAAACTGAGAAGTTGCTCTTTGCTGATAACGCATGGGTTAATTACATTATGAACGTTCCCTTAGCTAGCAAACGGCTAGGCTAGTTGCTAACTAATATCTGAAGGCTGACTGAATGAAAACTATCACAGTAACCTACCTCCCATTGTTCCAGGAGCCGTGCCATATCTGCATCATTGTAATCCCGGATATCCTTCTTTTTCTTTGGCTTATCTTTACTGTCAATCGCTAATATACAAAGGAAATATGTGCACAAAAGCAGCACTAGCGTTACACATCTCCATCTAGAGTCAGACGCCATGTTTACAGATGGTGTGTTCTCATTGGCTTCGGAGCCTGCCGGTCACAAGACAGGAGAGGCGTGTCAGAGCTGTAAAAAGCTGACCGACGGCATGCACACCACATGACAGAATTTCAAAATAAAGCCTGAATTATTAAAAAAAAAGAAAAAAAAAGTAACACTTTCTATTGAAGTGGTTATTTTTATTGCTCAACCCTTAGAATCTCTCAAAGACATTTTTGCTCACTTTTATTTAACATTTTGATAATTTTTACCTTTTGATCATATATCTTTTACTTGTATGTCACAGTTAAAAGCATTTTAAAGGAGCTCCATACTATATGCAAAGCATATCTATGATTCAGATGTTGTTTGCAAAGGATCTAAACAGAGAGGTGACTGACCCCCTGTTCTCAATATCATGCCCCCGCAGAGCCGGAGAGCCATCTTTCTAGACATATGCATGCGCAAGCTTGAGAGGTTGGGTTATCTGTCAATCATTTTTTTGTTACTTGGCCAATCAGAGGCCCATAATCAGATTTAATTCAGCCAATCACTTACAGTAGTGGGACTAGTCAACATTTCAACTAGCTACATATGCTAGCACTAAACTCCCTGATCGTAACAGAATAGTAACTTCAACCACTGCTCATTTTAGAAGGACTACGGCAAGAAAGCATGTTTTTTGATTAAATTGTCAAACAATTAACAAACAGTGAATCATAATTGTTTGTTTCTGGCTGCCAGCATAGCATAGCTAGCACGCTAGCTAGGTTAGCTGAGAAGTTGTCTATTTCCACTTCAAAATGTCAATTAAAAAACACCTTGCTGTCAGTTGATACTTTGTCAAGGGTTGGATGCCAATGGATGGTCCGGACGGAGTCAAAAAAAAGACAAAAGTCCATGGCTCCACATCTAGGGGTGTGTGGACACTGGAGGAAAGACGACAGAACCTGCTGACATCCCGCCCTCCCTCTGGTTCTTGTAGCAGAGGAGCAGAACACAACCTGGGTCAACAGGGTTTGCTGGAGGCCCCTTAGGGGCTCAAAGCCAGGCCACTTGTCATCTTTTTCCTCAGGGGTTTCATGCCTCTGCCCTCCGGACAGGAGGACTTGTTACTCTAGACCATCCATTTGAGCACTAATCCAAGTCAAAGTATCAACAGACAGCAACGCTTTTAATCAACATTTTTTAGTGGAAGTATACAATCTTTCAGCTAGCTAATACTGGCAGCCAGAAACAAGTATCTCTGATGATCCATTGTCCGTTTCATAATCTAAACAAGAAGGAAGAAACAAGAAGGTCCTCCTAAAATAAACAGTGAACAAGCAGATAACGTTAGCTAGCGAGCTAGTGTGTTGGCTAGTGGAAAAGTTTAATACTTTGACTTTAAACAAGCAATTGTGAATGCAAAGCTATCATTATTTTTACAACAATGATCTAAAATAGATAGTTAGCAATCTCCATCCGTACAACGTGAAACGGAGGATCTGGTACTTGTATGCACACATCTAAAACGGCGGCTCTCAGGATCTGTGTTCTTTCTCAGCTTCTTTCTCAGAAGCTTTACAAGCAAGTGTTGTTTGTTGCTATGTATGCTCCAGATGTTGTAATAAGCCTTCATAGTATGTGTTTGCTTATTTCCTGGGCTCATTCACTTCAATTTAATTTGAAATAGCAAAGAAATCAACCCCAGTCACTTTCAGTCAGTAAAAGTAACACATACTTCAACTGCCTGCAAGATATGCAAGATATCAAAGAAATCACGAGCACAATGAAATTGTTTTTTGTACATTATGATTCAAATATATGCATCAATAAAAGTGAGGAAATATATTCAGAAGTTCTCCTTTTTTCACATTTGCTGTAGTTTTGTCAATGGGTTCTTAAAGAAATCTCGCAAAAGGGGGGACCCAGCTGTAAGCTAATGCTATTTGGGGGGTCTCGGCATGGAAAAATTTGGAAACCCCTGCTTACATATTTCCAGCAACAGGACAGAGTATGTGGGACTGGAACTATAGTGTGTGTGTGTTCATTGTAATGAGGGAACATGTCACCCTGTGCAACAGTGTGGCTCACTGATAACTACTTTTTGGACAGCAATGGAGCTCTATGGCACAGGAAACATAGAAAATGCCCATATTTATTATTAAAATGCAATAATTCTTAGGAAAAGCATCAATAGCTGATATTTTGTGCTAAATTGTTTCAATTAGTGCTCTCTTTTTTGCCTTTTTATGTGAATATGGTCAAAAAGCATGATAACAGAAATATGTCCATTAGCTGAAGTCAGGGGAGGAGTCTCCATTTTGATCAGAGGCAGGAAACACAGTTGATGATAACATAAAGGCCAGCATTAGACTGACACATTTGTTTTACTGTAACTTTGCTGCTACAATTTTGAACATAATGTAAATGATTCACTATTTTCCCTCATGGACCATGTAGCTACATTATTTAGACAGTGTTAGAAAGCAGTGAGTGAAGGCCGGCAGAGTTCAGGGGGTTGTGAAGCTCAGAGATCAGCCTCGCTGACACAAACTGTAGAGCTGTTTCCTCTCTGGCCGACTCCACCTAATGGCACTGTGCCCTGTGCAGCTGCAGATCCCACTGACAGTACAACAGCACTCACATTCACTAACATCACAACCTCCTACCAAGAAGAAAAGAGGGTTTGTTACCATGCAACATACCATAAGCTTTATCATTCTGTATGTCTCAAATACAGTCATAGTCTGAGAAAAAAGAAAAAAAATAAGTTTATTTTTGTGTTAAAAAGGAAAGGAACCAAAAGGAGGAAATTTATTGAAATAAATTATTCTAATATTTGCTTTATCATCTACAATTCCATGAAAGACCGACAAGATACGTAAATTATACACATGTAACTTTGAGAGGGCAGTGAACGACTGCTTTTCAGCAGTTTGCTGCTCCATTTTATGCTACAGATCAATGGTCCAAAACCCAAAGAGATATGGTTTTCAATTATATAATACACATGTGAGAGGCTGGAACCAGCAAATGACATATTTGAACATGACATATGCTTGACCTTTAAAAACTAATAAGCAGTTAACTGAACATAAGGATTCTTTGAGGAAAAGAGGATGAACAGATGTCAGTAACGTTGCTGAGAACCACTCTGGATTTTAAATGAATTTAGGTACAAGGGATTCTTTTAATGCAAAGTGCCTTAAGGTTTAACAATTTGAGACCACCATGATCACAGTCATTATGTAGGCAAGCACTAGTGTCCCTGGTTTTATATGAGAAGAGGCTGCTAGGCTAATCAATGTAATGTAAAATGCCATAAGCTTGTGCTAATAATGTTAGCATATTGTATTTGTTTAAAAAACGTGTTTCGTACAGGAAAGTTGTTATGTCAGTGAACTTTGTGAGTTGTAATGGAGCCAAATTGTGTGCCATTATCTTTGTTAAATGTTGCTGTTGTCCCTGGTTTTATATGAGAAGAGGAAAAGATCACTAGTAGCTAGGCAAATTTATAACGTAAAATGCCGTAGTCTTGTGCTAATAACATTAGCATATTGTATTTGTGGGGAAAATGTGTCCAGATAGAGACAAGTGTTTGTCTGTGAGTGCTGTGAGTTAAAGTGAAGCCAATTTGTGTACTTGTGTTTGAAATTGTCTCTATTAAGCCATATTTAATGTCTGTTTTGAATCTACTAAACTTAACAGCACTTGTGTACTAGTGTTTTGGAGGACATAGACACACCACCACAAAATAAATGCTCTCAACAACGTAGGCGACGTACGTAGGCGACGTGCGTAGAGTCTACACACAACCATAAATCTTGCTGTAGGCGACGTGCGTTGGCTACGTGCATAGGGTCTACGCACAACCATAAATCTTGCTTTAATATAATTTGCCATTCCTGCTTGTTTCATCATGTTGATGATGGCTTTGTAGTTGAAACTTATCCGTTTCTGTTCATTTTGCCTACATTAAATAACTACATTTACCTGTGAGTGCTGGTGTCCTGTTTGTTTTTGGATCCTCGCCAAAACTGTGTGCCTCTATTTTTAAGATTTTTAGAGTTGTGGTTTCTGCTATTTTTTATTATCTTTTTTTTAAACCTCAGTAATGCACAGTTGTTTCAGATAAAAAGCCACTGCTTATTATTTAAAACATAGTATAATATTATAAATTAATTTTTGTCCAACTAATAAGTCAATCTTTGGAGTTAAAATATTCTAAACATTTATAAATAATGTCTATGTGTAGGCTATACATGATCAAATGGGTTTTTAAAATCACCAAAAAGACATATAATAATTAGAGCAGGGGTTTTCCCGAGGTCATAATATTCAGTTATTTAAAGTCTTTGTGAAATATTGTTATTGATAGATCCACCTTATAAAAAGTCACACTGAATAAATATTTCAAAAATATTTTGTACTAAAATGTATTTGCACAACAAAAATATAGTAAAGGGCATGACTTTAGGGACATCAGTGGTAGCTACGACACGCTGTTATTCTTTTGAAACAAAAGCTCTGCTTTTATTTTGAATACACAGACTTCCGGTATCATTTTAGGTAGCCAGGCTAGTGGCACACTTGACGCAATTGGGATGTCTCATGGTAGATTAACAGCTCGTCCTGAAAGTAAAAGCAGTCGCTAAAGTCCTCGGAGTTCTATGGCTATCGGATAACTACAGTCGTCCCTCGCGACGTCGCTAACGTGAGCCAACAGCTACTTCACAGCAAGGGTAGAGAGGTCATTTTAAGCAAATGGTTGTTGTGTTGTTACAACTTAGCTCAGTCCAGCAGCAGCTCAGCCGCGACCACACCCTCCCTGCTTCCTCATAGTAGTGTAGCGGGAGCGCGCAGCACGACTTTGAATCTCTAAGGAATAACGGCTCCTTCTTCCAGCTACGTTTACGGTTTTCTGACCGTGGAACTTCCCAAGAGAAGTGAGTTCAATTTTCAAAGACCACCGACCGGTATGGATATTAGCGAGTCCCCACAGAGGATATGCGGGGCTGCACGGTCTCTGGTCCCGAGTTAAGACGTGGAGGAGGAGGTGGAGGGAGGACAGACGGACGATGCTTATGGAGTCGAAGCGACCGGAGCAACCGCTAACGTTAGCTTCTAACCCAGGGCTGTGTTTGAAAAAGAAGAGGTTGAAAGTGGATTAAAGTGTCTGTGTTGTTGGAAAGTCGCCCTCTCGGTGGATTTTACTTGGGAGGACTCATGAAATGATGTTGCTGGAGGGAAACGCAAGTCTTCTCGCTGTCCAGAAGAGCTGCCCGGGTGGTGCCCCGTTTGTAACCAGCATGAGTACGCCAGGCCGGTCAAACTCATTGGGAACAAGTCGGACAAGATCTCGGTGCTGTTTCAGGCTACTTGCTCCGATGCAAGTGGACACAAAATGATATCCTATTAATATTAGTTAGAAAAGACTGAAAAGCCAGCTTCTAAATGTTGAGATGATGTTTTCTTGGCTGTAATTATACAAAGACCCCAAGAAAAGGCATCTAACGTTACAAAAATAGTCATTTCATCAGAAGTAACGTTAATTCCAACTGGGAACATATTTTTGTTTCAAACAATAAGGGGCTTTTGACATTATTTTTATTATTCCCAATCCGCACTTTGCCGTTTAGAAGGCACCTTGGTGGCACTGCAGTTTGTGTGTGATTTTTTTAATTCATCAACCTGTGAATTCTTCTGTTCCACAAAAACCTGGGACTACCATGAGAATATTGACTTTTGGATTTTTGTGTTCAGGGCATTTAAATTAATTTGTCAAGATAAGAGCATATATCTTACTACACTGATTACTCTGATGTTGTGGTGATTTTGATTGACTGCCCTGCATTGTATAATTACTAATAACCAAGGCAGATTAAATGGGAATATACCAGATCAGTTTAGATTTGGATTATAGTATACTTTATAGACACAATAACTAATAATGGGGATGTCATTCAAACATGCGTAAATGCAGTAATTGAGTTTAGCTCTTTCCACATGTTTACATTGAGAATACATGTCCTGTGTCTGCATACAATGTACAGTTGATTACCTGTACTCTGAAGGAATTTAGGGAAGACTTTTTGGCCAGTTTTTATGTAAAAGAGTTTGTAAAAACATGGAAGTGATGCTTATCTCGGAAATGTCTTAAGCAGTGCAATGCAGTGTACAGCAGCAGACAACTATAAATAGCTGAACCCCTCCAGAAGAGCAGTTTGACCCTCAACCCCACCCCCCCCCCACCCCCCAGCCCCCCCCCCACCCCCATCCCCCCATCCCCCCCCCCCCCCCCCCCCCCCTTCTTTTCCTTCCACTCCCTTCCTTATTATGGCTAGTGGTGGCTCTGGGAAATCGGCTAGCGAGGGATCAACCAGCACACCCAGTGGAAGTTTGCAGCAGAGGAAGCGTCTCTCCTCTATCTGTGACACATGTAAGGGCAAAATGCAGCTGGTGGCTGACCTCCTCCTGCTGTCCAGCGAGACCAGGCCAGTCATGACCTCTGAAGGTGTGGCAGTGGCAGACACCTTTGACCAGTGCCGTGACACAGTCATCGCCAGGACTAAAGAGCTCTCCATTCTCACCCATGACATCCAGAGCCAGCTCAACATGGGCCGCTTCACAGAGGTGGGGGACCGTCTCCTGGAGATGGCGGACCTGGTGGTATCTTTGACAGAGTGCTCAGCCCATGCCTCTTACCTGGCAGCTGTGGAGACACCTGGCTCTCAGCCCTGCCTGCCAGGTCTGGTGGACCGTTACAAGGTGACCCGCTGCCGGCACGAAGTGGAGCAGAGCTGCAGCATCCTCAGAGTTACACCCTTGCCAGACCTCTCCCCCCAGCTCCTCCTTGAGCTCTCTCAGAACATCTCCACCAACCTCAAGAATCTTACAGACATCTCCTCGCTGGCCAGTGAGAGGTCCAGGGACCGCTTTGCAAAAGAGCAGTTTAAACTGAGCGTCAAAAGCATGAGCACGAGCGGCACAGCCTTCCTGGCGTGTGTCAAGGAGGTGAAAACGCAGCCCAGTGAGCTGACCAGGAACCGCTGTGTGCTCTTTAGTGCGGCTTTAGTCCAGGCTGTCAATGCCCTGGTTGGGTTTGCCACAGAGCCTCAGTTCCTAGGAAAAGCTGCAAGTATCTCCACTGAAGGGAAGGGGGTACAGACTGCAGTGTTAGGGGGGGCCATGAGTGTGGTTTCAGCCTGTGTCCTCCTCACTCAGGGCCTCAGGGATGTTGCACAGCATCCTGAGAGCAGCTCGAAAATGGCTGACTACCGTGAGCGTCTGCGAAACTCGGCGTGTGCTGTATCAGATGGCTGCACTCTGCTCACTCAGGCACTCAGAGAACGCTCCTCTCCAAGGACTCTGCCGCCAGTCAACTCTCATTCTGTGAATTAGTTTAGGAAGAGGCAGCATGATCTCCAGTCCCCTCTGTCCTATTCTACCGTACCAAAGACACTCACTTGGGTTATTCCTGTTCATCAGATATAGAGTCAGTAACATCAGAAGGAGGCTATCTGTGGGTCTGTTCATGGGGTTGAAGTGTGTTTGAATGCAGAAGAGCGCTAAAAATGTCACAGGGTTTTGTGTCGCGCTGGATGTGGCTCAAACCTTGTTACAAATGGACCCCTTGAGCAAATGGGCCTGACATGAGCTCAGCTGACCACCGCTCACCAACAGACAGCAACCTTCAAACCTGAAAAGTTTACCTCAGTTTTCAGCTCTGGTGAAAACACCAGCTTTGATGATGGATGTAGCCTCACTGTGTGAATCTGTGGTTGGCTGACCTACTCGATTATGTGTGCTTTGTGAGAATGAAAAGAGTGATCTGAGTGTCTCAATGCCTGCTTTTGTTTTTTCAACATGTGTGAATTCTTAATTGGTAAAAAGCTGCTGTGAGTGTGTGCCATAGGTTTTACACTATTTACCAGACTTCCCATAGTATTTTAAAGTGTTTTGATCATGCATGTAATGGAGTATTTATTTCAACAATTAAAAATGTTGTTTCTGATATGCCGTTGTTTGGCTAATGTGCTTTGAAAAGCCAAATTGTTTTAAGGGTCTGTTCATTCAAATAACAAAAAAGCATCTAGTGGTATCTGTCCATACTGACAGTTAAGTTTTAATTGTTCAAGTTTGGAGTTATCTGTCTCTGAGATTTCTGCTTCCACCCTGATAGAATGGTGGTAAATTAACTTAAAAATACTGCTTTCTAATAGAGCACTGTGCATTGATGGTTTGATAGAATGTGACTAATGACCTGCTTAAGGGTCAACAAAACATGTTTTGTAGAATAATTATAAGCTGTTAATAAAAAAAAACCCATTTGGTTCATCCTGTAATTAAAACCAAAATCCATTTGGTCTGACCAACCAAATTGATTATTTTATAGCCTGGCAACCCCATTGTTCTTATGAATAGCTTCTTACTGATGAATAAAGTATCAATAATGACATTTTACTCCTAATCAAATCTTAAGTTACAATTCAGAAACCCTTTACATGGGGCGTCTTGTAAGAAAGTGCCACGGAAAATGAATCAGCAACATCTCTTTAACACAGTCCTTAAATGGAAAGATAATATATTTGTTTTGTTGTAAGTACCAGTTATCTTAATAAAAAAAATGTTATCTGTCAGGATTTTTGCAGCTCTGTACTTTCCAGAAGCACTGTCTTTGGTAGTTCACAGAGTACACTGTCAGCAGTTTTACTTTTTTCCATGACAAATAGTTTGAATTCACCTCTATCGTACTGGTGAGAAGGCAGATGTCTTAAAACCTGGACAAATTAAACCAAAACAATATGCATGGCTCGAGAGGGAAAGGTAAATATGTATATTGTTGTAGTTTTTGTGAACCAACCTGTTAGTGATTTAAAATGGAAGGTTCTGTCTTGCTCTCCTGCTAAATCCTTTGTAATTTACTTCCTTGGATAATGTTGAAGTGTGTGTAGAATGTGGTAGGATGTATAAATAGGTATTACTAAATCGGTCATTTTGTTAAATAGCATAGTGGTTCCTAACAACAGTAATGATATTATCGTGGACCACAAACTAATGCTCAGTGTGTTTGTTAATCTTGGAATGGTGGAACAAGTATTTAGATCATGTCCTTCGGTAAAAGTAGCAATACAGCACTCTAAAAATACTCCAGAAAACTACATAACTATCATAAATAAAACATACATAAATGATACATATTTTGCAGGAAATATGTTCCTGTGAGTGTTATATTGCTGAATGATATTATTGGATTATTATCACTAAGGCATTAATGAGTAAGTATCATTTTAATGTAATAATTTTACTAATTTTGGATTTTGCTGGGTAATCATCAAAAAACACATCACACTTTGTTCATCAAGTTTTGTGTGTAAAGTCCTTAAAAATAAAGTAGTTACTATAGTTGTGAAAAACAGCAAGTGGAGTAAAAAGTACAATATTTTCTTCTCTGACATTGGCATCTACACTAGTGCTGAAACAAGTGGTTGATTAATTGAGAAGTTGGTCAACAGAAAATGTATTGACAACAGTTCTGATAATTAATTGTAGTTGATTAAGCAAAAATGCTCAACATTTAATGGTTTCAGCTTCTCAGATGTGTAGATTTACTATGTTTCTCTATTTTATATCATTTTGAATTAAGATATTTTGGGGATTCAACTGTTGATTGGACAAAACCATTTGAAGATGCCATCTTGGACTCTGGGGAATACCATTCACTATTCTCTGAGACTAATTATGGACTGATGAGGTGTTTTAGAGCAGTGGTTCCCAACTGGTCCAACCACGAGACCCAGATTTATCCTTAGTCATTAGTTCAAGGTCCACACAGTTTTTACATTCAGCATTATATTTTCATTTGGCCATGTTGTGGAGCTAGTTTGCGGTCTCTGTCAAGCAGCTATCTGTTAGTCACTCACTCTACAAAAGGAAACGCCACAAAAAAAGCCATGTGCTGAAAATTCACTGTACTTCAAAATAAAATGTGTTTTATTACAAACCTGACACATTGGACAGTCACTTGTGGTCCATTCAGAATGGATCTGCAACCCACTTTTGGACCCAGACCCACCAGTTGGGAACCACTGTTTTAGATAGTCCATGCTTTACTTAAACCTGGGTTCATGTTCCTTTGTCAGCCGACAGCTAGCTGAAGTGTTGCTGAGCAGCATAGTGAATCCATGTGTCACATGAATAGTGCATCTTGTGTGATTTTCACTGATATTCTTTTTGTCAAGCAGACAGAAAAGAAATTGGAATTTATACACGTATTCATCCACTACCCTTATTTGCATACTGGTTGGACAATTCTTTAAGATAAGCAGAAGGTAGTGCAAATTTTCCTGTCATGTGCTACTCCATCAGAGCAGAAGGAGACATAGTTAAAATACCATTCAGACTCTGGATGGTAGGGAAATAACTATGGCATTTAATTTTCTTTCATATATTCATTGGAGAAGGGTTACAGTGTCCTTAACGTTAACGTCACACGGACCCAACACTGTTGTCCTTCGCCATTTTTTGGCTCTTCGGTAAAGCAGAAGCTTCGTTGGATGTCAAAGTCACATGCTTCTTGTAGGCTACATCATTTTGCTTTTATCTGTACACCAAATTTTCCACCTCAGTAAAACATTTATGGCATTATGGCATGAAAAAAAACTGAAAATACACATATACACCAGGGGAGGGAAACACGCCAATAGACGCACATTGCTTCATACATGCAGTGATGTGTCACAGGTGTAAGTAATAAAATGAATGACAGCTGAATTCCATCTGGCTGCTTCTCTTCCACTGTCCTAATAATATGCATGCTGGTTCACTGTCACACTGTCATGGCTTTCTGGAGTAATATCATGAGAAGGAGTGGGTACTGAACATCACCGCAGCCATGATGAAATTCAGTACAACAGCACAACCTCGAGTGTGATATTGCTTTTATACAACAGTTCTACAAGCTCCATTTATTAACAATAAAAAGCAGCGACAGGTTAGGATTCGTATTGTTTAATGATTTGTTTGGCTTTGCCAACACAAATAGTTGGGCAACTGGATTGGGACTGTACTGTTGCCAAGCAACACACAATTATTCCTGCACATTAGCTGGCTACTTTGTGTGAACTAGGTCTACACGTTACTACAGACCAGCTACATTGTATCATGTGCATTTATCTGTATGTTTCCATTTACTGTGGGACCAGGTGAGTTGGTCAGCTGCTCAGGGGAAATAGCCCAGCGAGCACTTAAAAAAAAAAAAAGACGTTTAAAAAATTACTGTGGTGGTGTGTGTGTGGTGAAAAGACATTTAGAACTGGTTCAAAAGTGAAAGATTTGTCACCAAGTATTTAAAGACATTGTTTAAACATAAACATTTAGACCATATTTCACCAGGATTCTGGTGATGATTCTACTCCGAGAAAACAACCAGGTGGGAAAAGAAAGGTAATAGTTAAATGGTTTCCCAGAACACTGACGTCAAACAGCACTTTTAGAGTCACTTGATGTTACTGCAGCCTCCAGTCACCAGATCTCAGTCCAATAGAACACCTTTGGGATGTGGTGGAACAGGAGATACGCATAATAGATGTGCAGCTGACAAATCTGTGGCAACTCTGTGATGCTATCATTACAATATGGACCAAAATCTCTGAGGAATGTTTCCAGCACCTTGTTGAATCTATGTCACCAAGAATTAAGGTAGCTCTGAAGGCACAAGGGGTCCAACTTGGTACCAGCAAGGTGTACCTAATAAAGTAGCCAGTGAGTGTATACAGTCAATGAATAAAAGTTAACTAGTTGTAATTCAGTTAAAAACATCTACAATGAATAGTACCACTGGTAAAACATTAATTGTTGATTACAATAGTTAAGATTTTGACTGCAGTAAGAAATTAACTGTAGCTATCTTTAATTAGAATTGCTACTAGTCAGAGTTACATTTTGGACTTGTTGGCTTGGAATTCTAATGATTAAAAAGCAATTGTTTATCTACAATTGCTATTTCCACTACTGATGAAATGTTTAAAGGGCTTGCCATACCCTCACAGCCCACTTCACATAGCAGCGTTCTGTGTTTTCCTGCCTTGCCTCTCCAGTTCAACCCAGGTCACACTCCATCTGCTGGAGCAAAGCCATCGTGAGATCTGTATTGTGGTAATCTCACAGAATCCAGATCTTCTTTTAACGGAATGCGCTGTGGATTGATGTCTTCCATGCAGCATGTGAAGGTAACCCTGATATGATTCTGGATAGTGTCTGCCAAGTTTGTGATCCTGGGTGTTGTTAGGACCCAGGGGCCATATTCACAAAGCAAGCTGCTCCTAGTGACAAAATCCAAAGAAAATTCTTAGAATTGTGACATTTTCTTAGAATTTCCCCTTAAAGTTAAGACTAGGTCCTTGTAAAGATACAAGTTATTCACAGAGCATCTTAGACCTCAAAAGAGCCCCTAAGGTGAAGGAGTAGGGAGGAGGACTTTTAAGAGAAGTAAGAGTTTCTTAAGCAGAGGAGAAAATGACAGAAACACTGGATGACAGTGAGTAAATGAAATGCCACAGATTAGATTGTGCAGGAATAGTATTTGTGGTTGATCTCATTAGGGGTATGCACACATTTCCCACCCAACGCAATAAAATGATCACAATACTGGGACAGAAAACTGGAAAAAGGCAACAGTGCAGCAGTGATAACTTGTGGCTGTCTCAACCTTCCATCAGCAAAGTGATCACACTATCAATGACAACACTTTGACAGTCAGCAGTTCATTTCATTTCCACTGGGTGTCCACACCTTGCAGGCTCACAGAAGGGCATGTCTGTGGTAACCAATCACGCCACACACAGAATGCATTACACCTAGCAACAGGATCAACCGCACCTCCTCACTGAGATAAAAATTTCTGCTAATTCCTCGCTCAGAGTTGCTCTTAGACCTTTCCTAAACCACGCCTAAACTAGGAATCCTTACTGAAATTTTTTAGGCTAAGTTAGGAGCTCCCTGAGAGTATTCTGACAGTGTTTGTGAATATGGCCTCAGGAGTTTTGCACACAGCCTCACGCTGATAAACTAGCTAAACAAAACAAATGAAAATGCTGTTCAGTCCAACATCATGGGGGAAATAAATCTGGGAATAATTCACTACTTGTTTTTTTGACAATAAGATCAGATGAATGTATGATTTGATTTAAACAAACACCATAGTTAGGGATGTACAGTATTGTATTTTTTGCCGATATCCAATATATGCCAATATATAACAACTCATTTGGTCGATAATCAATATCGATATATCCACTTTTTCCTCACCTAATTTTAGTCATCAAGTTTATGTAGTGGAATTACCATCATATAATGCATGCATACCGTTAAAGGGTTTTTTGGGGGGAGTTTTTCCTTATCCGCTGCGAGGGTCCTAAGGACAGAGGGATGGCGTATGTTGTAAAGACCTGTGAGGCAAATTGTATTGAATACTCTAGTCATGATGGCCCACCAGCAGATGGAGACATGAAATAAAATGCTTTTCAATGTATGTAATCATTAATTGAGCAAAGTAAGAAAAAGCATGTTGGCATACTGATGACGTGCCAATATTATTATGCATCCCAAACTAAAGACATGACAAGAGAGATTAAAAATACTGTATAGGCTTACACAATAGGCCACTTCCAAATTAAGAATAAAGAAATGCATATAAAGTAAGGAATAACTGAAGGAATAAGGGATAAATATTACAAAATGAACAATGTAGCACTTATCAGTCAATAATCATGCGACTGGAAGTTACTGTATAAAAACAAACAAAACAAATAGGAATAGGAGTAATACAGAGTGTCCTAATCAAATGATAGCCAGAATTAGGCCTTGTCTTAAATGTAATGGGTTTCTTTTTAAAAGTCAAATATCTGTGCACCTCAGTAGAGCAGTTAAGTTTGAAGATGTTACTAAAAGATGATGAGGGAGAAAGTAGTAAGAATATTCATACAGAAACGGATCAGATGAATATCCATGTGGTATGCTGACAGCATGAAAATGGGTTATGAACTCCTTGACAATCTGAGAAAGTCAAAAATCTTGGGTTGTGTCTGAAATCATGCATCAATCACTTATTCACTTCTTCCCATATAACAGACACTGATTAGAGTGCACTCTATAGTCAGCAATGAATTGAGTTTTTTGACAGTTATGAGTCATCATCATTTTGCATAATCACCGACAGGTGTAGTGTCGCATGAACACTACACAGTAAAATATCTGACTGTACATTTACAGTAAATTAATGGCTACCAGTTGCATTACTTTTACAGTAAAAAACATAATTTTACAGTAAACTGGTGTAGTAATACCTGCATATCACTGTGATTTTGCAGTATGCTCCTGTAAAATTACTATATTTAATTGTAACCTCACAGTTAAAGCCCATTACATTACTGTGATATAACAATATGTCCCTCTAAAGTTACTGTATTTATCTATAACATCAGTTTATGTACATTGAATTACTGTGATTTAGCAGTATGCTCCTGTAAAATTACTATATTTAATTATAACCTCACAGTTAAAGCCCATTTCATTACTGTGATATAACAATATGTCCCTCTAAAGTTACTGTATTTATCTATAACATCAGTTTATGTACATTGAATTACTGTGATTTAGCAGTATGCTCCTGTAAAATTACTATATTTAATTATAACCTCACAGTTAAAGCCCATTACATTACTGTGATATAACAGCATATTCCTCTAAAGCTACTGTATTTATCTATAACATCACAGTTTATGTACATTGGATTACTGTGATTTAGCAGTGTACTTCTGTAAAATTACTATATTTACTTGCATAATTTTCACAATAAAACTCTGAGTTTGGTTAAATATCACAGTAAAAGCCTGCGAGGTGATTATAATGTAGGTTATAGTGAAATATTACAGTTACATATTGTAACTCCCTGGAAATAATTTGCAGTGTACTTTTTGGTTCTATTATGGCACTATATAATAAATCAGTTTCACACAGAGAATATGGACACTCAGATAAAATAGAGAAAATATAGTGCACTATATAGTAAACAGGATGTACGTTCAGAGACTTTGTTTATTGATCTTATGGAGATAATAGAGGTATGTATTGACCTAAATAATATTACCATAAATCAATCAACAAATAAATAAAATGGCTGATTAAACAAGTCACATTCATCAACCGTGTTTATTGATAATCTCTAATGACTTCTCTGTTCTAAATTGAAGTTATTCTAAACAAAATCAGTTTGGTTTGACAAAAAATCCTGTATCAGAGGCCCCTTACTGACTCTCTGGAGCTTTCAAAAGCATCTCATGGTCTTTCTCAACAGATGAAGTTTGCTTTGTTGACAGTTTCCAAAAAAACTTGTAAGTGGATCATAAATGAAGACTTTTTTTTTTGGTCAAGAAGCAACTATCACACTCAAAAACAATATGTTTTTTTTTTCTATTTCAATTTCTTATCAACCAATAATTTCTGCTGCAATGTTTTAAGGTTTAATGTAGGATTTAGTGGCATGTAGCAGTGATGTTGCAGATTGCATGTAGGAGAACTACAGTGGCCAATGCAAAAACATGAAACTGTGACTGAACAACTGTGACTGAGGACCCGCTTTTTTTATATAGATATAAATGGCTCATTCTAAGGTAACAAAAACTGAAATCTACACACTAGACCTTTGAACCACCTTGCAACTGTCTCCATTACATTGTGCCATAAGAAGACTGTTCAAGTTGAATTAAAGGTCCAGTGTGTAACATTTAGGGGAATTTAGTGGCATCTAGCAGTGAGGATTGCAGCTTGCAACCAGATGAAACTTCTTCCCAACAGAATTCCTTCAGTGTTCATTGTTTAGGATGTTTTTACATTGAACCAAATTATCTGCAGAGCTCTCCTCCTCTCCTAAACAAATGGACCAGGTGATTAAAGCTGGTAAAAAATAGTTCAACATTACAAATCAGTGTTTCTTCTATGCTGTTTGGCACATGGCAGACTGGCTGCTTGCCCAGCACCTACTTTGTGTGCTCACTTTTAACAATAGAATAAAACAGTCTCACAGACTAAAACTGGATTGTCAGTTGCTATGAACAAATACTCTCTCCAGCATGCAGTTATTGTATTACCGTGCCTATAATCCTACTTTTAGCTATAGTATTAAACAGGTAAACACAGCTCACAGCCTTTCTGTGGCATGGTATAAAGCTGAAAGGCTGTCAACGCTTCTTTGTCCAGCATTTGTCAGCCTCCCTGACAGCATAAAGCCAAAACTGTTGACCCACAACAGGAAACCTGTAGCCTTGTGCTTTCAGGAGTGGCTTCCTTTACAAAACAAAATACTGGAGTCATAATTTCGGACAAGGTTTCGCCCATTTCCTGCTACAGGAGGGAAACACTTGCCTATCCTTCTACTCGGGAGAGCTCCCATCCCTGCGGCAATGACGACAACTGTCTCTGGGGAGAAGGACGCTGGCCATTTCACAAAAGGAGGCTGGAGCCTTTGTTTGGATTCACACACACAGTCATGCTGACTTGATCTGTCTTCCAGCTTAAGTTCTTTGATGGTGGAAGCAGTTTTTGACAGGAAAGGACACTCTCGGACAGAAAACAGTTGTGGGATATTCACTTTAACTGTACCAATGTTCAGCGATTTTAATGTGGGTTTGTTATTTTAAGTTTGGCATTATACAAGCTGAATGGCCTTCCTGTTTGCCAGGCAGGCTATAACATATTAGGTTTCCAGGTGTGTAACCTGAGAAGAGCAAACTGATCCTTGGTGCATTATTTATGTGTTTGGCTGATTAAATGGGCTATTGCTTGACACAGGGAACGTTATCAACACTTCAAAAGACAGACAGAATGTCATGTACTACTGTTTAGTTATCATAATGCAAAATCAGTCATTTCAGACTAAAATGTGTCTGTGTTAAGAGATAGGTGGTCTGTGACCCCAAGTAAAAAAAAAAAAAAAAAGTTTTTCTCTTGTCTTTTTTTTTAATGTGTGACACCATATTTAGTCACATTTTCATGACCCTCAGTGATGTGTTTTTTCTAAGCAAGCTCACTCATTTTATGTATTAGAGTTCACACCTAAACCCCATTACGATCCCACTATGGCAGCAGGATTGTAGATGAATTGAGATCATGAGTCAATGTCCCCCTGAACACAGCTGACCCCCAAAACATTTTGGAAGGTCATATTAGCCCTCTACAGCACAGCGTTGCCCTTGGGCAACAGTAAGTCTTTTTAAGCCCCATGCCCAGTACATGTGAACTTAAATGATGCCAACCAATCAGAGTGTTTTAAAAAGTATCATATTTCAGTCCAATAAGATGTGGGAGTCACTATCAAACATGATTTGAAGGCGGGACATCCTTTTCTGACATATGGTCACAGGAGCACATGGTATGAGAAGAAGGGAAGAATATTTGCCCTAGTAATCATATTTTAAATAAAATAAACTTTAAATAAAAAATACATGTGTGTGTATGAAGTTGTAGAGAGGGTTTTATGAAGTCTTTTTTATTTTGCATGTTCAGAAATTCAGTTTTTCTTTTTTGTTGCCTCAGGACAACATTGTGCGATAAGGGGTACCTCTTGAGGGAGACTTTGCAAACATTACATTGTGTTTGAATGTAATCATATTATTTCATCTATTTGTGTACAAATCTAGCTGTAAATCCAATAATATTTTTTTCCTATTGAATTTTACTTCTTTTAACACATTTTGACAGAAAAATGGATGCAAGATTGTTCTGTGGGAGGACAGAGCAGGATCGGGGGTCTGAAATATAAAAAAACCCATTGTCCTGGCAATAAATTGGCCCAAAGTGTATCAGTAAATGATGCTGAATAATTTTCAGCATGTACCATCAAAATGTGTGCAGTAGAGGGCTACAAAGAAGAAGAAGAAGCCCTACATACATTTTTATGATAGATTCAAACAAAATGCACTTTTATACAGTCATGAAAGTTTCTAAACTCTACCAGATCTGAATATGACACAGGGTTTGACTTTAACAAGTAATTAAGCCACAGTACTCTGATTTTTTTATTTAAATTTAATTTGGATCTGTTATTAATTTTAAATGATTGAGTAGCCTGTTGGTTCTGGTTGACTTTCTGCTTTTCATCGTTTCTTCATATGAAGCATCTCCTGGTGCTTTTATGACACACAACAGAGGTCATAATTTACCCACTTTGAATGTTATCACTCGATTGAATGGGTGTTAGCAGTGATTTTCAGCCCTATATGGGTTAGAAAAATGATTGCCAACTGGTCCAGCCACAGAGTCCACATTTCTCCTTTATCATTAGTTCAAGATCCACAGTATCATACATTCAGCATCATACTTGTGTTTGGCCATGTTGTTGAGCTAGTCTACTGTCTCTGTTAAGTAACTGTCCGTTATTCACTCACTTTACAGCAGAAAACAGGACTTTAAAATAAAAGCTCTTTGCAGGAAATTCACTATACTTCAAAAGAAAATTGTGTTTTTTAGAAACTTGACACATTTGTGAGTCACTTGCAGCCCATTCGAAATGGACCTGCGACCCACTTTCGAGCTGTGACCCACCAGTTGAGAACCACTGGGTTAGAAGGCTGTACCAATTTTTAAGGTGTACAATGAGAAAGTTGTTCTGGCCAACAGGCGGTGCTTGGTGCTTCGCCTGACTGCTTTCAACACTGAGGGTGAGTCACAAACTTTCTCATTTTACAGATAAACTGTACACTGAAACAAATTTCTGAAAACATCGGAGGTGAGAAACAGGCAATGCAATGAACTCTTGATTCATATTTGATCTGCCCTGCCTATTTTGACAGTTAGACTGCAGTTCATGGGCAATGATTGACAAGACAGACAGCTGCATTAGAGACTCCTTGGTTCTGATTGTTTTCTGTAAGCCACGGTTTTCTGGCAAATGCTATTAGAGGCAATAGGAGGAGGAGGAGGAGGAGGAGGAGGAGGAGGAGGAGGAATGTGATTTTTTTTTACAGGCTCTCTGTCTCATATTAGTCAAGCAGGAAAGTGGGGTCCCCATGCATCCCACTGATATGCATTTCTAACTCTAACGTTTCTATTCTAACTTTTTTGTAAACAAATGTTAATGTTTACAACTCAAAATATTGGTTCGTTTGGCGACCACTTTTGTGACCATCATGAATTTCCAACTAAATGGGAAAATTGGCATACCTTCATCACATCGACGTGTCAGAAAACACAAATTTGTTTAATCATTTGATAATCTGTTCAGTTGTAACTTTGAAGAGAGATCATATTGATGAGTGTGAAGGTAAATCTCCAACGTCATATGCACTGGTAGGCAGATTGTGGTAAGATGTAATTTCAACGAATTTAATGTTTCATATAAGAAATGTCATATAATGATCTATGTAGGCTGTGTGCTGCCAACAAGAAGCATCCAGGACAATGTAATGGGTGCAGTTCTGCATCAAAGTTTGATGTGCAAACAAGCAGACCAAAACATTAGTCAAGTGGGTTTGTCATGGGTTTGGTACCCATGCACCCCATTAATTTTTATGACTTAGTTTTTTTGTAATCAACAAGGTATTTAATAAAAAAATGTTGATGTTCCCAACCTCTAAACAATATCTCAAAGTTCTGTTTGTTTGCTATCTTCTTGGTTGATATTATTCACACTGTAAAAATGAAAACTAGTAATTGTAAAATTGTGCATATGTTGTGTGTGCAAGTGTCATGGTCTGATTTTTATTGAATTGTCAACCCTCAATATTCATGTTTACAAATACCACGCTAAGTGAAAATCAAAATAAAAATATTTATGCATAAGGGTGCACAGGACAAGATGCAAGCATGAGAAATTGTGCATGACAAGTGTGGCAGACCCTGCAGCTTGTGATCGGCTGACAAATAGGTGATGTTACACTAATATGTCAAAAAATTGGGCAAAGGGCATTATTTTTCAGGTTCACGCTGCTTTCTGGTTCAGCAGCTTCTGGTCACAATGCTTTTCTTCTCTTCACAACTCTTCTGCTAACTCAATGTAGAAAGATAGGGCTGGCAGTAGCAGCGCCGCAGCGACAACTCTGTCTGTGGACACCACGCTTGTGAGCCGCAGCAGTTCAAGTGAGGTAGCTGTCATGCACAGAGGTAGAATAGTGCGGCCCGAGCATAAGGGGCTGTGTCCACTGAAGCCTTTTTGGCAAGTTGAAAAGTTGAAAAAATAAGTGCTCCTTCATCTGGCATTATTAGGATTTCATTTTATGTATAATACACTTTTCAGAAGATATTATTTTGTGCTTAGAGATCGTTAATCCAAAATGAAAAGGAAAATACAACTCCCCCTTTAGCTTTAGCTCCCTTTTTCTACTAAGGGACAATAGCCAACCTGAAACAGCTGGCTTTTGTTTGCTGGTGTTCTTTTACAGAAAATGCTTCTTAAGTTGAGTAGAACGCAACACACAAACAAATGGTTAGTCTCTTATTGATGCAGGAAATAAAATGCCCCATTTATTAATAAGTCAATACAGAGGTGATAAGTGCGTGTAGGAATTTCATCAAAATATTTCTTAAAGGGATAGTTACTCATTTTTTTAGTGTGTTTGTATAAGGCACATCTCTTCTCAGTAGTCGGCTTACAGTAGATGGTGGTCTGCGCGTCCCCATTTTGGAGACGCAGCAGGAGCACCAGTGTAGGAAGCTAAGCAATAAACTGCTGTGGACATTTGAGCGTCATGAACAAAATCAATATGAGTTTAAATGTACACTACTTTCAGAATATTTCCACTGCTTTACCTTGCTTTCAGACAGCCTTTACCTTGCAGAGCACAGAGTTGCTGGTCTACCGCTGCCTTAATTGGTGCAAAGTAAAATTGGTGTTTTTTCCAAAGGAGTCTGGTTGCTTTGGAGAGAACCTAATTTTTTTTTTTTTTTTTTTTTTTAGGTGGCCGCTTCTCCAAACTGGGGGCATGCTGACCACCATCTACTTTAGGTGATACACTGACACTGAAAGCTGCCAGCTGCCAGTATCTCATTCAACCCCACTTCAAAGAATCCAAACTATCCTTTTAACAAAACACAACAAAGTTGGTGGGTGATAGCAACAGTGTCATTGTTTTTTGACATAGATGCTGCTGTTGAGTCACAAATTTTAACAAATCTTTGTAAAACTTCTACAAGCTGAATGGCAAGGGTCTGTAGTATGGTACTACAATTAAAGTTAAAATCAGTAGAAATGTATTTCATCTTTCATTTTTTCTTAGCACTCAATGATGCTTCTGTTACTTTTCCTCGGGACACTCACCATGAACATGGTCCATGAACAGCTTTTGCTTTGAATGTTTTTGGGAAAGCTATATATGACTTTAACCCATGTTTTGCCTGTTCTTGTGCATTGTGGTCAGTGCTCATGTAAAACTTCACAGCCATTCAGCCAGTCATTTTAAACATGCAGGTCCCCTTTGGCTCTAAAATAGAGATTCATGAAATTTGTGGAAGTGTCATTTGTCACTTCACAAGAGGCACATAACCAGTGTTTTGCCTGGTCAAATTCATTGTTAGTGTTTGCACAGCTTTTAATTGGTCTTTGGTTTCAGCTAATTTTCAGCTATGCACTTTATTTCATTTACTTATTTATTTATTGAGCATTCCTTAAATATAATTAAAGCAACATAAATTTTACTTCAGTTATACAGGCAGAGTTTTAAACTCAGAATTACATGTTTATACAACAAGTAAATCTGTGTTTATTGAAAGTAGAAATACATGGCATCGAAGCAGGAATTTCAGTGTGAGCCTGACAGGAATGTCATAATTACATGAACAAGAAGATCCAAGTTGGCAGAGCTTTTGTCTAAACTTGCAAACCTTAGTAAAGTCAACAACTGTAGTCAAAAGTTGAGAAAACTCAAAAATCTATTGCATCATGTTGCCTTGATAAGGTTTTCTTTTTTTACAGTGGCAGACAAATGACCCCATTATTATGTTTTTCTGTGTAACTTGGTGCTTTCCGTGTAAGCATTATTTTCATGATTTTGACAGGTAAGATACATTAATTCATGAAAAAAGACGACCCATAACCATGAAATGAAAGAAATGGTTACAAAAAGTGTTTAGAAGATGTGATACTTGCCAAAGGGGGGTGTCAGCACTGCCCAAAGATTTGCTTCAGGCTTTTTTTTGTTATTTTTGAAGTTTAAACACAAAGCCCAGCATGCTGGCAGCCCACTTGGACAGTCATGGAGGTGTCCCTGAGACAAATGCTCTAACCTCACTAATGCACAAAAATAACCAACTGAAAAAACAAACAGGTTCGGTTGCCCGGAAGACTTTAGGCCTACTGGGAAAGCTATCTCCAACAAATAGTGTCTGCTCTGAAACACACATTTACTAAACCTATAAGTGGACAAGACACCAAACCTAACTGGGCAACCCAACTATCAACAACTGTGTGTGGATCTCCATCTAACATTTGTGTTTAAAGCTGGCAGTTCTAACAAAACGAAGGATGACATCAAAGAAATGCTGACATCACAGCAGTGAAAGCGCAAAACCCATGCAACACTTGTTTTTGATTTATTAATTATTGCTTTGTTTTGTAAAACATTACCTACCAGTGAAGAAAACATCAACTACTGAAAACACACTATCAAAAAAAAAAAAAGACAAATTCCTGAAGGGATTCCTAAGCATCCTGGACGAGCCCCCATTTGTTACAGCCTGGCCCAGAACTGCAACAGATGAGGGAGTCCATACACAATAAAGTCAATAGTTTAAGTATTTTATTGGAAAACCCAAAGAAACATATGGAGTGTATCTGTAGTCAGTCATGTAATGCATGTGTGAGTGAATCAATGTGTATGTATGTGTATGAATGATGAGATAGGAGTGCAAACCCAGCTGGAGAGATCAGAGCAGTCTTGGAAGAGCAGACTGCCCTCTGGCTCCTCCCAGCTCTCAGGTGCAACCAGTCCCACTGACGACCCACCCGATCTCTGGGTAAACAAAGACAGAGGACACATGGGTGGGCGTCACATACCAATACTATGGAATATTTCAAGGTTTTTGAAAAGCTGAGCTACACTACATTGCTGGCTTTAAACACTGAATAATACCAATAATATATGAATGAAGTTGAAAAAATGGCAATGAGTTAAATTAGTATGACTGTCACTGAAAAGTTGAATGATACCAATACTGAACCATTAATGTGTTTTATGTGTGGAGTCAAAAATATGATCACAGTCGCAGGTTAGAAAATTGGGAGCCATAAGCTTTTTTTCCATAAATTTCTCAGTTCATATAGGATTGAATGAGTTAAAAAAAATGGCTCTCCTTTCACTTTGAGGCTCACTGAGCCAAATGTGTAAGTGTGTTTGATTCCATAGAAACAACAACAACAACAACTTTTCCTACATATAACGTATGAACTGCGTATGTAGAATGGAAATTGTGGACATAACGATGAGTTTAAGAGAACTTTTTTAAGATTTAAGAAGAATGTAAAGCTGCTCCACCTTCAGCCATGTTTGTATAAATGAGGAGATAGGAGTTGAAAAATCTTGAAAGAAACTTGAATTTCTGTTGGATCTGAACATTCCATCAGTTCACTTGCCATAAAATGTTGAATATTTCCGAAAGTATGTCAGAAAGTATGAAAGTTATGAATGAGAAAAGTCACAGCAACCATGTCCTAATTGAGCTGAATATTTTGATGTTTGAATGAAGTTTCTACATTGAAAAATGTGGAAGGAGGTGAATGACAAAAAAGTGGGCGAAATAAGAAAGAAATTTTGCTGTAGAATAACAGGTTGTGAATGCTTCACATTCACTTCCAATTATCTTTAGGGCTGCCCCTTGAAAGTATGGAATCGTCAGTCGGAGACCCTCAGCCTTTTTTTTTTTTCTTTTGCAAGTCAGTATGCTGTGCAGTGTACAGTGTAGATTAGATTTAGCTGCTGCTTAGAGTGAGCGTTCTTGATCTTTACACTATTCTTTGTTACAGACAGCTGTGGACAGAGGAGGTGACACTTTCCACGAAGCCACCAGGAAAGCTGTTTAGTCTTACAACTAATTTTTCCCAGTGGCCACATGCGGTATTGCAGCGGGGAAAAAATCCACTGCGTTTTCCCCATAGGCCACCATTATAAAGGAAACATCTGTAAAATTGTTGACAGGACACCTCCAACTGCAACCAAAGTCAATTATGAATCTTTCTTTTCTGAATTTTTGATCCATGGTGGTTCTATTTTTGTTAAACTGTCCTCAAGTTGAGAAATGAAATTTAAAATTCTGTGATGTCATCACACTGTGAAGTCTATGTGCCAAGCAGGAACTTGCAGGTGGGACCAGCGCAAAACACTAGTGTATATTCTGTGGGCTGCATACCATGGAAGTAAACCCAGAGGTGAGCTCCAAGATAACACGATCTTCTCTCCTCTGCTTGGAATCGGTGACTTTACAGCTCACAGCAACTTAATACGACGCTGTCTGTGCTTTTTGTATGATATCTTGTGTCTGCAAAAATGTTGTCACACATTTCCGATCTGTCCAGTCTGTTTGTTTACAATATTACATACAGTAAATGCCTCTGATTTGACTGACATAATTCTGAGTCGGGTACAGCCCTAATTATCCCACTATAAGTAATCAGCTGGAAAAGTGTCATGGTGTCGTCTGTTTTACCCTATTCACTCAGGGTGCCATTCCTTTATTGTTCTGTCCCTTTGGCTACTGCACACTTATCCATCCAATGTCTCACACACAGTTTCTCTTTGTCTTTTATCCTCCTCAAATCAAAGGCCACATTAGCAAACATGACTTAAGTGATGAGCAGTTAGTTTATGATGACTCAAACGGCATCATGTCTAGTTAAGACTCAGAGCAAACAGGGACTTGACGCCGACAGCACATGTTGCACCACAGGTATGGGCTGTTCTCAGGGTCATAAGATTATCCCTGAAAATAATCCATCTCAGTTCTATTATCGGCTTTGTGTCTGACCAGAGCAGGTATATAAACTCTGAGCCTGGGGGAGAGCACAGGACAGAGACTGCAAAAAGAAAGAGAACTTTCTCTTTGTTTTGCTGTTCTTCTTTTACTCAGCGCTTCCGGGCAGCATCTCTTCACCGATCCAAACTCCCAACAAACCAACACGCAGGTGAGACCCTGAGCTGCCACCACACAACAGCATAGACTGTAGATTTTTGAAATAACTGTATTTTGTGTGTATTTGCTGTACAAAGATTGCACTTAGAGTAGGATGTAGAGTTAAACATATATAGAGCACAATAATGCCACATGTTGGACTTCATTTTGAATGTGTCACTTTGACAAACTGTTTAGCTTGGAGTTATAAAGTTCTCTTTGGGTGGAGACAACTGCGTCACACCACATCATCATAATCTCAGTATTTCTTCTGTTCCTTTTCTGCTTTTCCTGTTTGGTTTGTTTCCTGTTTAATTTATGAATCTTTGTTGTTTTGATAGATATGAATGCAGCAACAGTAGCAGCACCTGGTGGCTCCAAGGCTGCTCCTCCCAAGTTCAAGCAGAAGGAGACCAGGCAGTTCAAGAGCAAGGCTCCCAAAGCTGGGCAAAAGGGGTGAGTCAAGAAAAGAAAAGAAAACACAACACCACTGTGAAGTGTTACTTACAACTGTAAGAAAACAGAATCTCTGTCCTTTTCTTAGATTTGATGATGTTCCAGGGATGGAGGGCCTTGGAGGTAATTATCTATCACAGCAATAACTGATGTGAAATAATTTTTATAAAGTAGTTGTTAAGGGTAAGATCCATCAATCTGTGGTTCCTCTTCTGCAGACGCGGAGGTCATCTGCCCCTGGGAGGCGTTTGGTGACATGGAGCTGAGTGATCTGGCCCAGTTTGGCATTGTCTAAACATTCAGCCAAATGGAAACACAGTTTATTCCTGGTGGCTGCAATCCAGCAGCTTTTTTTGTGCTCTCCTCATGAGTTCTCCCCCTCATTAGGCATGGAGATGAACCTGAATGGGTACCAATTAAGCACGACTGATGAATGGAGAGGGATTTCTTTTCTCTCCCCTTGATAAGTGGAGGAAGAAGCTCTTGGACAGCAGCCCCCAAGAATGACTCTTTGTCTACCAATACACCTGGAAGTTTTACCATCTCTCTGTGCTCTATATATCTTTGAGTAGACCTACTTGAGATTTCAGGATGTCTTTGTTGGGACCTGGTTGTCCTGCGTAGCCTAGCACCTGTGTAAAAGTGTAACACACTGTACCGCTGCTTGGGTTTCATTAATGGGATGATGGGTGAACACATCTTTATTTTAACAACGATCACTGAAGTCTATGTTATTCTTGTTGACTGTCTATCTATCTATCTATCTATCTATCTATCTATCTATCTGATCATATTGAATACAGTTGTGTACTTAGTTGTGGTTAACGCTGTTTGTCTTATAATAAAATGTATTTTAGTGACATTATTGTGGTCCGTCCTTGCATTATAGGTATCCTTCTCCCTTTTGCTAAATAATCAGAATTATTTCATACAGAGTAAAACACTCAAAGTCCATATTATTTCTGGCAGAGGTTGTTGTGTTGTCAACTGGAAAGCTACAGTACAATTATCTTTTAAATTAGTGTACAATATTCTGCTGGCCAAAAAAATGATCTCTCATTTGTGTTGAAAATAAGAACCAGAGGGGCAGAGGCAATGTTTTGATTTTTGACTCTGATGCAAAGTCTTTGAAAAAGGCCACTTACTGTAATAGGAGGGCAGGCATAAAGTGGATATGAAGCACTCAGTCAAGTTAGTATGATGATGATATGAAATGCATTTCCACTCTAACAACTATATATAAAGTATAAAACAATAAAGAAGTCCAGTTATACCTTTCATGGCAAGTCGGCGGCCATTCTGCAGTAAACTGTGATGTCATGAGGTTGGTTGGCTTGGCTGAGTTAGACAGATACAACTGTTGGGTTTAGTACCGTAGTGGTAGATGAAGTACCTGAAAGCCATTCTTACATAAAAGTACAGAAAATGACTTTGGAAGAAGTTAAAGTCAACTATTAGAATATTACTTGAGTAAAAGTCTTAAAGGATCTGATATTTGCTGTTTGCTCTAATGTAAATGTATTTTATTGAATGTAATTCAGTACTGAAAGTAAAAGTACAAGTCAAGGCTGATAATAAAAAAGTTAGCAGTCAGAATTCTGAGGTTTATGAAGTTTAATTCTTTGTTACAGGTATACCACCTTAAAAATGGACTGTACATTACACTGCAAGAAAAACAACTTCTTTTTCACAACTGAAAGGATTTAAA
The DNA here is from genome assembly GCF_041903045.1 of Epinephelus lanceolatus. Lineage (NCBI taxonomy): Eukaryota > Metazoa > Chordata > Actinopteri > Perciformes > Serranidae > Epinephelus > Epinephelus lanceolatus. The sequence continues at coordinate 48,208,939 of NC_135735.1, read as the reverse complement.
GAAACCCTTGACCATCCAGAGCTGACACCAGGCCCTCTGTCTGGAGGGGTCAAAGGGTACAGATTACTCAAGCCCAAAGCCAAGGGGGAGCCCATGAAAAGATCTATAGTTGACCTTTAAATGGGATCAAGTACAAAAATGTACTTACTGACTCATATCACTGACAATACAAGTTATATTAAAGATAAATGTATTTTATCATTAAAACACATTTCAGTGTGCCATCTGATACTCACAGCCCCCATAGGTATTGTGAAATGTGTGGTCCCTCTGACAACAGGGATCAGATGCCCAATGTGGAGAACTCATAAGCACTGCTAATGTAAACACATAAGGCAGACTTATTAATCAACTCACAATGCCTCACCAAATATCAGGGCCTCCTAAAAGAAAAGTCAGGGTACAGAGGGACAATGGTCAAATGTCCAGCAAAAAAAATATGAAGAAGCACCAGTATGGAGTTCTATGTACATAATTATGTTTGAATGTCATGTTAGGAGAATATATACAAAGATGTGATTCTGGAGAGAATCTAACAGGTCTAGACAATGCTGAACTGAGCCAGGTCACTGAGCTCCATGTCATCAAAAGCACTGCAGAGTCTACAGGAATGAAAAAGATTCATTTAATAAGGTAAGTCACAGAAAATAAAAAAAAAATACCAACACAACTTCAGGATTTAGAGCCAGAATGAAGTAACCTCTACAGGGGACCTCTACAGCAGGGCCAAACCAAAAACCATAGCCAAAAAAAGATAAGAACCTCCTAAAGATTTTTGTTTTACTCTGCATTTTTATGTGTATCTTGGGCTCAAAATTCTTTAACTATCAAAATAAAATAAAAAACATAGAAAAAAAACATACCTCCAAGACCCTCCATGCCTGGTACATGATTGTTAAACCTGTGAAATAAATGGACATTCAGTGCATTAATGTGTTTGTGTTTAAAGTGCACTGCCATGTTTGTCATTTCTTTGTCTGTTTTCTCCAAAAACCTTTAGTAGAGTAACCAATAGTAATCAAACCAAAAGTAACCCCTATGGACATCTACCATAAGTTAATCACACACTTATAAAAAACAACTCAATATGATCTAAAAACTGCATGTCTCTAACACAGAAAACATGTCAATATGGATAAAATACAAAGACTCAACCATAACTGTGAGTTGTTGACTTGTCTAGGGAAGAGTGTAAAAGTTATCTGTCACTAAGTCTTGTATGTAATCCAGTCATTTATAATGACTGCCCTTAAGCCCCTTAGTGTTTGTGTATTTTAAGACAGCCTAAAGGATAAGTCTGCTGAGGTGAGAGCAGACATGTTTGTTGTCACAGTTATTAAATTATAAAATAAAATAGGCACCCAACTGTTAAAAAAAATACAGATAACACCAGATTGTTGCTGCAGGTTATACTGCATGCTGTAATAATATAATAGGTAACCATTAGTTAAAAATACCTTCAGTATAAATTATTCAAAGTAGACTTTAACAGGCAGTGTTACCAAATAAAATGTAGTTTTTCCATTTTTCTTTCTACAGCTTGAGTTGTACTGACTGACCCATGGATAATGTTGAAAGCAAAGGGGTTGGATTGCACATAAAAAGTTTATTTTTTTATTTAAATCATTATTGTAAATCAATTTACAATGTGAATTGACAAAACACATACAGTAGTATAAAAATGACATATGTAACATATAATGTATATCCTGGTAGAGATATTCCATTATCCTCCTGGTGCCAAACTTAAGCTATTTATGGATTTATTTTCTCACATTTCTCAGAGTGTTTAAAAATCTTCCATCATCCCTGAATGATTTGCTGTGTTCAGTAAAGAACAGCTAAATTGCCTTTGGAGACTACAGGGGGTTTATATCCTCTGCTGGTGCCAAAATTAGCCTTTTTCCAGATTTGTTTATCTATTGTACAGTAACAAGATTATTAACACTTTAAAATGTCTATTGTAGAAATGTGCACTACACATATCCTTTACTGGCCACAGCCATTTTTGAATAATAATAAAAAAAAAACGTGTTTTTCTATGGACACAGGATGTTGTTTTGAGATGATGGCTGTTTTGTCTTGTTCTGATCTTGTAATTGTAAGTAGAGGTATTTTTGTCTTTTTACATACCGTAGCCTGCTTTTTGTTCACGTGGGTGTTTGTCTCAACCTTAAGGGCTGAGACATCTCTGATGCTGTTAATTGGATCCTGTAAAGCCCAACTCAGTTCACACAGTTTAGTACATGTTCCTTGTTATGCAAAGGTCTCATAATCCCCCTGACTTTACAGTATGAGAGAGATTATTACCTTTAATCCTTTATTCTCTCACCATGCTGTCCCTGTCCAAGGCTAAGCCATACTGCCTTTACTAATTGATAAACATTGAGTGTCCTGTATTTATTAAAATAAATTTGATCATCAGTTTCAACAAGTGAGTAAAACTGCTGTGAAACCATTGTAGATTTACCTAAACCCTTTTTATGGAAGTTGTGAAATCACCAGATAAGCTTTAGGATATCACTTGTGTTTTTGAAGATTTTTATGGGAAACACTGCAAGAAAAAAAGCAGTTGGACACTTGAATCTCAGTATTTTAAATGTTTAAATAACAACATTTTCAAATGTCTGACCCTTTAATGTCCCTGTGATTATCTCTGACTTATTATAAGCCGACACTCAAAATACTCCTCAGCCCTCGTGGTTTCATTACCACCATGTTTCAACAGACAGTAGGTGGGCGGTGGTTAAACCAAGGCTATAAAGGCAGGCTGATGGCATGATGATGAGACAGAATAGACAGACTGTGAGAAGAAAGAAGACTCTCTCTTTGTCTCGCAGCTGCTTTTTTGCTTCTTCTCTGCAAAAAAAAACATTTTTTGGCATCCACTCCTTCAGCAAACCAAGTAAGTGCATTTTTCTTAGAGATGTAGTTCGGTAAGCTTAAATGTGCACTTGTAGTTTGTTTTCTCATTTAACAGCAGGCCAAGAATGAAAACACATAAGAAAGCATAAAAAGGTGTGCTTCTTTTAATTTATCTTTTTGTTTACTAGTGATACATTTGTAATATTTTTATGGCTCAAATTCAGTATTCAAATAACTTCTATACCTTTCTGCAGAGTTTTAACCTCTAATGGATGGTGATGGTGAAAGTAATGCTGCCATTGGTTTATAATATGAAATGTATCAATGTTTTAACCCTTGATATAACTTTAAAACATTGTTTTACTCCTTTTTATCACTCTAGTCTAGTACATGGTTTTATTTGTTTATCTGCTACTATGTGACCTCCTTAAATTTATAATGCTTTAAAAGTCTTCAAATTTGGCACAATATGATCTTTCTTAAATGTCATAAATATTAATTGAAATAAAGGTTTTTAGTCTTAGTACTGACCCACATCAACTCATATTCAGAGGCTCTGTGAAGAAGTCCTCTAAAGTTTGGTCTTCCTGTTTTGTCTATTTTGAGACATGTCCCCTTTTTGTGTCTCAATTTCTGAAAAGTATATATCATTAATTTATTTATTTAAATATCTGTTTTACTTTATTAACATTTATGTATACATACCTTATCTGTAACTATCTCATTCATACTTGGAATACCCCCTCTGTTACTATACTACTGTACAACACTTGTTCCCAACCTGAGGTCCCAATCCACACTTACCCAAACTTCAAAATATAATATTCACAGGAAGGAATATTCACTCCTGTTATTACTAGTTTTGCTTCACTAACTGCACTGTAATCTTTTACTTATTACTCCAGAAATCAAAAGTTGAAGATGAGTTCATCAATGACTGATTAATTTATTTATCAACAGCCATAAAATTAATCAATGAATTAACTAATTTAACAAGTTAATATGTTTCCTTATTATATTGTTCGTCTTCTTTTAAAGTTTGAATGGTATTTTTTGTCTGCTTTGTTAAACTTAACTTGTTGTCTAAATTGTGTTTTGATTTTGGTAACTATAGCTACAGATATTTGTCATTATTTATGACATTTTATTAATAGTGTATCTTCTGTGTGAAGATTCATGTCTTGATATTTAGCAGTTGTAATGCAGATCCACTTGAGGTGGCCAGGATTAGGGGTGTTCAGATTTGTCAAATATGATCTGTTAACAAACAGATTATAATCCTTGTCATAATCTGCCCTCATCCCAGAACATAATGAGATCTTGTTTGGGGGCAGATTTTGCTACTCAGGTGTTGCACGCTGATCCTCACCAACGTGTTGTGATTCTGACCTCTGGCTTTGGGACTGACAAAAATAGGATGAGCACTGTAAATATGGACGGCATTTATGACATGTAAGCACATAAGAAGAGCATTTAGTTCAAGACAGGTTATGAATAGAATCACATAGAGAGAAGTTGGAAAACATAAGGGGATAAAGTATGAGTCATAGGAGCGCATGGAAATATGTTTTGTGGGGGAGCAGCAGTTTTCCTCCAGCATTTATGATCAGTAAAGAAACATTTTTCCTTATTTATGATCAAGATCCAAGATGAACGCAGCAGCAGCTGAAGGCTCCAAGGCTGCTCCCCCCAAGTTCAAGCAGAAGGAGACCAGGCAGTTCAAGAGCAAGGCTCCCAAAGCTGGACAGAAGGGGTGAGAGTAATGATGTTCAGACATCATGCTTTTCATCCGACAACTCTGATATTTGCAAATTTTTTTTACTTTGGTTTCCATGTTTTGTTTTGCGTTTTTCAAATAGGTTTGACAACGACGTCCCAGGGATGGAGGGTCTTGGAGGTGAGGGTGAATTTCATGTTTAGTCTGGAACTATTCAATGTTTAGTCTGGACTCACCTTTTGTTTTTCTGTCCTGCAGACTCTGCAGTGGTCTGCCCCTGGGAGGCGTTTGGTGACATGGAGCTGAGCGACCTAGCTCAGTTTGGCATCGTCTAGACCTGTAAGATAGGAGCTCCTACCCTGGCCCTGGACAGATGTGATACCACCGTGTTTCCAAACTGTACAAGTGCTGAGGATGAGGAGCAGCTCTAAGCTGGAGGAGTGTTTTTACCAAATGGTGCAGGAATCACTGTGGGACACATCTCTGCAGTCCCAGGGTTATATGGAGTCTCTCCTAACCAGACCCAGAAGATAAATATTCTTCGATTATATATATATTTTTTTAGGTGCTGTTTAAATGTATCAATATTATTTTTGCTATAAACATAAATGTAAAAAATCATAAATGAGTAAGTCTATAACTTGCATTTCACCATAGCTATAACCAGATTACCTGTAATGCACACAGTCATAGTGTACAAGAAATGTATTCATAATTATGCTGGTTTGTATAAGTTATTTTCCTCAGCACATTTCATCTCTTGTGATTTTTTGATAGTCTAACAGAGAAGGTGTGTCGCTGTGCTTTTGGTTAATTGTGAATGAGCTGTTAGAACAGCTGATGTCTCAATTCACAGCCCCAGACAATGACAGCTGAAAATAATGACTGAGCATTTATGTGAGGAGTTAATGGCAAAAGGTATGAGAGATAAATCATAGGCCTAAGCATGAAAAAGTATAGTCTTCCTGACTGAACTTTCACTAGAGCTTCATATGGCATACCAGGCACTTTCCTGGTGGGCTCACACAACTGTGTTTTTGTTCATATTGTTGTCTGACCCACCCATGAAAAAGGTAAATCTAACCATTTGTTTATTTTGTTAATTGACACTGGACTGGTCCAATCACGTCTTTAAAGCAGCTGTCATTGTTCTTTGGACGACATGGGGAAGTTCAGATGACTGGTTAATTGTCCAAATATGTAGAAATCTTTGGTAATTCCAGTAATAACTGAAAGTCATAAAAAAATCTGATGTTATCACATTTTTATACTTTTTAGCTCATAGCCAAATTTTTCAGTCCCAATTTGGTCAACTATCATTCTGCAGAGGAAGTTCATTGGCTCACAGTTTTGAGATGACTGTAGGGAATGCAGTGTGACTGCTGTGCAGTCAGTGGTGCCATATGGGGGAGAAACATTAGGATAATTATGAGGGTCCGTGATTGACAGGAGCCCTTAAACTATTAGAATATTAAGATTGTTTTTCTCAATAGAAAATTATAAACCTATCATCATTAACAGAAGATTTTAATCAGAATGGGCTAACTAATACTTAGTTTTGTTTTGTTTTCTTCTTTTTGGCAAAAAAAAAAAAGTAAACATCAAGAGAGCCTCTGTTTTGCCCCCTTCCCTGCTGTATTTTTATTCAAATGGTTCGACCTGCCCTTAAACCTGGCACAAATGACACGCTAGCAGTCCAAAGGAAAAGTCTGGGTAGCAAAAAAAGAAAAAAAAGAAGAAACACAGGAGAAAAAAAAAGGGCAACAGTATGGGTGAGTCAATCAATCAATCAATCAATTTTATTTATAAAGCCCAATATCACAAATCACAATTTGCCTCACAGGGCTTTACAGCATACGACATCCCTCTGTCCTTAGGACCCTCGCAGCGGATAAGGAAAAACTCCCCAAAAAAACCCTTTAACGGGGAAAAAAAAAAAACGGTAGAAACCTCAGGAAGAGCAACTGAGGAGGGATCCCTCTTCCAGGACGGACAGACGTGCAATAGATGACGTACAGAACAGATCAGCATAATAAATTAACAGTAATCCGCATGACACAATGAGACAGAAAGAGAGACAGAGAGAGAGAGAGACAGAGAGAGAGAGAGAGAGATGCAGGTAATAACAGTAGCTTACAACAACATTATTGAAAGTAATAATATTATAGTTATAGTTCTGGCTACTGTGGTACAATATGTTGAAAGTATGTATTAATATCTGGCAGTATACTTGTGTGACAATAGTCATATGTGTATAATAACAGTAGAAGTATGACTAATGACTAATGATGGCAGCAGCAGCAGGAGGCATCTGGCAGGACCACGGCAGCAGCACAACCACACATGTCACGCTGTCCAGGCACCGCTGCGATATGAGTTAATCTGAGAGACAGTGGAGCACAAAGGCTCCGGAGAAGAAGCCGAGTTAGAGACATCCAGAATGGCCGAGTTAGCAAGATGCAGTAATAGAATACGAGAGAGAGAGAGAGAAGGAGAGAAGGTGCCCGGTGTATTATGGGGGAGGGTCCTCCGGCAGACTAGGCTTAAGTCAGCCTAACTAGGGGCTGGTACAGGGCAAGCCTGAGCCAGCCCTAACTATAAGCTTTATCAAAGAGGAAAGTCTTAAGTCTAGTCTTAAATGTGGAGACGGTGTCTGCCTCCCGGACAGTAGCAGGAAGATGATTCCACAGGAGAGGAGCCTGATAGCTGAAGGCTCTGGCTCCTGATCTACTTTTGGAGACTTTAGGGACCACGAGTAACCCTGTGTTCTCAGAGCGCAGTGTTCTGGTGGGATAATATGGCACTATGAGCTCTCTAAGATATGACGGAGCTTGACCATTTAGAGCTTTATAAGTTAACAGTAGGATTTTAAATTCAATTCTGGATTTTACAGGGAGCCAGTGCAGAGAAGCTAAAACAGGAGAAATATGATCTTGTTTCTTAGTTCCTGTTAGTACATGTGCTGCTGCATTCTGAATTAGCTGGAGAGTTTTTAAGGACTTACTAGAGCTTCCTGATAATAGAGAGTTACAGTAATCCAGCCTAGAGGTAACAAAAGCGTGGACCAATTTTTCTGCATCTTTTCGGGTCAGGATAGGCCTAATTTTCGCAATATTACGCAGATGAAAAAATGCAGTCCGTGAGGTTTGTTTTAAATGAGTGGATATGATGTTGCTATCAGTGGTGGAAGAAACAGAAATAGAGTAGTAGTAGAAAGTAGAAATACTACACTCTAAAAATACGCCATTATAAGAAAAAGTCCTGATTCAAATGTGACTTAAGTATAACCTCAGAATTATTATCAGCAAAATGAACTCAAAGTATCAGAAGTAAGAAGTCATCATTATGCAGAATGGCTCCTTTTAAAGTATGATAACCATAGAAATGTTACTTCTGTGATCATTATATGAGCTCCTGAGGTTATGATAGAATTTACGATTCTGTTTGCATGTAAGAGTATATATATTTAAATATTCTATTAGCATTTCAGGAACTGTCACAAATCCATTTAGGGACATGAGTTTTTCCAACAATGAACCAGCACAGACCCCCTCCCACTCCCCTCATCCAAGGCTGAAGAATGCCAATAAGAACAGCAACAGTCAGTTAATAAGAAAAATGACTGAGGTACATAAATGTAAAGCAAAGGGGAGAAAGAACACATTAACCAATGCGCAATCATCAGACTTGACAATTATCACAGGAAAACAATCTTTGTTATATCGAGATAACAAGATAATTAATTTATCACGAGAAAACAATCTTTGTTATATCGAGATAACGAAATAATAAGTCGTTATCACGAGATAACAGTGCACAAAAAAAAAAACATGGCTGTTCTCGTCTTCCGTAAGATATGAACCTGAACTCTACTAGAGACACTAAAAAACAGATTTAACCGCAGCTTTTTTATTGTACAGTTCGTGTATGTTATTTTCTTTATTTTATTTTTTTTTATCTTTGGTTCTGAGGAACATTTCACTTCATCCCTCCCTCCTGTATCACTTTGTTCTGTAGACCAACAAAGGAGCACTGTGTAAGATGTAGGAAGATTTAGTGACATCCAGTGGTGAGGATTGCAGATTGCAACCAGCTGAAGCTTCTCCAGGGTAGGATTCCTTCAGTGTTCACTGTTCAGGAGGTTTTTACCAGGGGCCTATTGCACAAAACTAGGATAAGGGATTAAGCCGGGATATCTTGGTAATCCTGACTCAACTTATCCGTGATCCGGTTGCACAAAAGTGGGATAGTGGAAAGCAGGATATGTTATGACATAAGTTGCCATGGAGATTTATTCTGTGGAGCTAGCCTGCTCCAGACCAGGCTAAGTTCCAGGATCTATTTAATCTCATCCCTTATCTCAGTCTGCAGTCACCACAAACGGAAACCAATAGTTATTCCACTGCCCACTGCACATTGTTATCACATTCAACCAGACCCACTGTCATTATTTAAACATTTGTGATCATTAATTGCAATCATTTTAGATAAATGATGATTTTGCGATCATTAGATAATTTAGTTTCCCATAGACTATATATAAAATACACATCCCATATAAATATAAATACACATCAAAGAGTAACATGATGTTCCTTTACTGAATAAGGATAAATCAAAGCAAGTAAACCATCAGCTCCTTTCAAAACTGAAGTCACACAGTGACTCTACAAGATAGAAAGCACAGAATCAAAGCATATTATACAACACAAGAATAAATACACATTCAAAGGTCTGTATATGATACACCCCGCATGTCTGCACACTGAAATAAATGCAGGACAAATCCATACACAACAAATGAACAGACAAATGAATGGATGCAGTCGCCTCCCTGCAAGCTTGTATACACACAGTATACAGGACAAACAACATAAGAGGCCAAATCAATTTAAATTGAATTTAAAAAAAACAAACAAAAAAAACACAAATTCCTCCGCCACTGCAGGTCATATTTAACTTAAATTTAAAGCATGCATGTTAACTAAAATAATTTAACACATACTGGTCCCTGACCAGCTGACCACTGTCGTCATCAGGGAAGATGGCAGGATTGTCCCAGTCCATGTGTGATGGGGGCCCTCTCCTTCCTCAGGCAGGCCACATTGTGGAGGACAGCACAGGCCACAGTGATGTCACATGCCCTCAAAGGGCTGACCCTTAAGTGGTTAAGATAGTGAAAGCGTGCCTTCAGGAAGGTCATTTCGATCCTGGCCCTTGTCCTGGCATGGGCATGATTATAGGCCTGCTGTGCTTCCTGAGGGTCTGTGTATGGTGTGAGGAGAAAAGGCCCCCAGCAACACACCAGAGAATTCACTTGTCAATACAAAATCTCATCATCACAACCTCATAAATAGAGTGACATTCTTGACACAGCCATGATGTAAAAAGTGGTTATTAACAGAGGTTGTGTAGCTCACCTTGTGATAGGCGCTGATAGATTCCAGAGGTCCTAAAGACTCGGGAATCATGGACCGAGCCGGGCCACTTTGCCACAACATTGCTGATCAGATAGTCAGCATTGCAGACCATCTGAAATTATAAGACGAAGACTATTAAACCAATCAATGCACACCACAAGCAATGCACAGCGTTCATTAATGGACAATATCAAAAAGTCATGTTCACCTGAACATTAATGCTGTGAAAGGATTTCCTATTCACAAAATCCCCCTCATGGGCACCTGAGGGGAATTTTATATATATATATATATATATATATATATATGATCAATCAGCATGCACACGCATGCACACACACAAACACACGCACACAAAATTGCATACATATAATGAAACAGTGGAGGAGCATGGAGCATGAGGAGCAAAGATAAGATAAGATAAGATAAGATAAGATGAACTTCATTTATCCCAAAGGGAAATTCAATTAAGTCAGTGAGTTCATCTATTTATCAAAGAGTTATACTGTCCGATGGAGTTACATTTACACAATTTCACTCACATCTGCAGTCAATTTCACTTACAATTTCAATTGATTCATAATCAGAGTACAACTACGTTTTCGGAGATGTTAGCTATTTGGATTGTAGGCTGATGGTTTCAGCGGAGCAGTGAGTGTGTATTTGTGCACTACTTACGCATTCAGGCGGTCTGCAATACTTTGCCACGCTTTCTCTCGTTGTTTCATAACTGTGGCGGTGTTGCCTTTCTTTATGATTTGATCCTTTACCTCTTCGTAAGCCTCCATGAGGATTTCTGCCTCCGACGGGGTACGCCGCTCTTGTTGCCATGGTGAATCGGTGAATCTGTGATCGATGGCGGGGTCTATTTGAGGAAGCCGCGTGCGCGCACTGATGCAGGATTGGTTTCACCTGGCTTGATGAATCCGTGTCTGCTCATCCTGGCTTGGTCTTTGTGCAACCAATTACGCCTGGACGCTCTTGTTTTGGATTCGTTGAACCCAGCTCAGTCATTTATCTTGGATGTCTGAATCCTACTTTTGTGCCCCTGGAGCTTAATTATCAGCAGAGGTCTCTTCCTCTCCAAAACAGACAGAAATAAACCGATAGAAACACTGAATAAAGCCGTTTCACGTTATCAGTCGGGGTTTCTCCGACACTGTGACATGCCAAACAGAAACTTAACAGCTGAACAAACCATTTTAGAGCATTTTTAAAAACAAAAGTCTCACATCAGGGCATAGACGTCATTTAGGTATGGCGATGTAGCCTATGTACGGCAGCTGCCATACCTTGGAATCGGGAGAAAAAAAGAGAGAGGTTCTGTAGTCATTACTTGAGGCGCACTGGCTGGTTGTTTTCATTGTATTGCACTTAAATATGTCAATAACATGCTCATCAGTGAATATGAGTGTTATTAAATCAAACTGTTCGCCACTTCGCTCCTCCGCGAGTTATGTGAGTTATGTATATTTCCAAATAGTCGCCCGGTGGCAAATAGCCGCCGGGCACCTAATAGCCGCCGGGGTTTGACCCCATTTTGCGTATTAAACACCGGTCCGATGAAACGCCCGGGCGATTATTTCCTCATTCATTGCCTCACGGCTGTCCCGGGACTGTTTGCGCTTTTATGCACGGGTCGGTGGTGAAGTGGTGCACACGACTCGTGCTACAGACGGACAGACAGACAGACAGCCACGTATCTAAAACAGGTAATACATCTGGCTACATCTTTCCCACATCAAATATCCGTGATCACCTACACCTGCGTGCGTAAAAGCGCACACAATTCCGTGTCCTCTCACCACAGATGCTGTGATTTGATGGCCCGGTACTCATTGTAGCCCACTCTTATAAGACCCAATAATAATAATAATAATAATAATAATAACAATAATAATAATAATAATAATAATAATAATAATAATAAGTTACTGCGGACCTATATGCCATGCTTTTTAACAAAATTACCAGAAGAGTTCGCTGAAAAACAGGTAATGTCAGCCTGAATTACTCACGTGCGTCCCCGGTGAAAATTGCTGACATGCATGGGGAATACAGCTTCTACAGGCTCGCCATAGTTTACTGTCAGGACTCAGGGACCAGAATTCGGGATGGCGGACTGTCGGGATGGCGATATTTCGGTGTGGCGGCCTGTAACTGTTGGTTAAATGGCCCGTTCGGTTGGTATTCGGGTAACTGGGGCTTTACTGGTATAATGCAATAGCACCACCCAGCGGTGAAACCCGTGTACATGTGTACACGAAAAAAATGACCCACCCTAAATGTTTAGAGATTTTTGTACACGAACTCACCCCTACATTATACGGTATTTTTGCACTAAAAAACATACTGGACAGGAACTGTAACCAAATAACGGCCTGGTGCAGGTCGGTGCAAAAAAAAAAAAAAAAAGCCTTGAGCAAATAGCCCCTGGTTCTTTTAAACGCCTGGGGTCAAAATCGATTTTGTGAAATAAACGCCCGGGCTGCTATTTGGAAAAATACGATATCTTTGTGTTGTAAAAGCATTTTGCTCTGCTGCTGTAGACAGCCTGTCTAAATGATGTCTTGAAGCCTGTCTGATTGTATGTGGGATTTTTTTCTTCATGTTGGCATGTTGAGCTTGTATTTTCGGTCTCTGGAGACACTCCAATAAATTCGCCTATACAGTATTGCACCAAATTGGCCTTTGTTTTACTGTGTTTCATACACCGGGCCCCTTGGTTATCTTCTAGAAATGAGCTTGTAGTTAATTTATTTTCTTTATTTTCTGTGAAGTTAAACACATGACTAATGATAATTAAACGTCCGCTCGCTGTCCGTGGTGCTGAAATATGCTCCGAAATAGGTCCGATGTTTTCACTGTTCTCACCAAGTCGCGCATTACATGCAGACGTGAGGTATTATGAATGTGAGAAACAGCTTCATGTCCTTTGAAACAGTTTTCAACAGCATAGTATGTACTTCTGACAGGTCAAAGACCAACGTGAAGTTTTATATAAGTTCATATTTTTGAAACTCCATCATCAGTAGCTCTGTGACGTCATGTCATATTGCCATACCTTAGCTTTTGCTGAAACGACGCCACTGCATCAGGGGTTCTCAAAGTTTTGATGACTGAATGCCATTTTAGGGAGCCAGCATATGATTAAGGACCACAGAGGAAAAGAGCACACACTATGACTTTTAAATGACAGACCACGTTTTTTAATGACAGTGATGACATTTTAATTACTTATTATACTAAAACATTTTTTAAGATACTATATAATGACTTTTCATGACATTTTTAAGGCATATTATACACTTTTTATAAGGCTATGATTCTATGACTTTTATCTCATTTTTATTACATACTATCAACATCAACTGTGATATAGCCTACATTCATATGACATTCTAGTTTTTAACAAATTAGCCTGACACATTTGAAAATAATGAAATCGAGAGACAGAGCAGTGTTTGACACTGATTCTACCCACTGCAGTCAAGCAATGGCTTCTGCTGGTGTGCAGCAACACCACTTGCACAAACCACATGCTGAACTTCAGTGCATCATAATACTACAACTGGTATTAATACCAATAATGGCAATTTGTTGAATTTATTCATGACAGCATCTCCATATTTGGACATTTTAGGCTTTTGTTTGATTTTAAATCAACAAAGTCATGGTTGCATTGCGGTACCTACGTTTTCTACTGCAGACGGTGCCACTCAGCCATGTTTCATGAAAACTGTTGGACCCATAATAAACCTCATCACCTCACCTCTTCCGTGCATTGTGTACAGATTTACAGTGCTGGCTCACAGTTTTTTTGTGTGGAATATGCATCATGTCAGCACAAAGCTCAAGTAAAGAAGGCCTTAAATCTGTATTTTGATAAAGGGTCCCTCTTATAAAGCAGCACCCAGCTTTTCGGGGCCCCTGAGCTCCTCAGTACCATCCCAGTGGAAAATAAAATCATCACATTGATTGTGCCGCTTAATCAGTCACTACTAATGAAGGAAGTGCTCATTGTGATAGATTCACAGATATTCAATCAATCAATCAATTTTATTTATAAAGCCCAATATCACAAATCACAATTTATCTCACAGGGCTTTACAGCATACAACATCCCTCCGTCCTTTGGACCCTCACAGCGGATAAGGAAAAACTCCCCCAAAAAACCCTTTAACGGGGAAAAAAAGTGGTAGAAACCTCAGGAAGAGCAACTGAGGAGGGATCCCTCTTCCAGGACGGACAGACGTGCAATAGATGTCGTACAGAACAGATCAGCATAATAAATTAACAGTAATCCGCATGACACAATGAGACAGAAAGAGAGACAGAGAGAGAGAGAGAGAGAGAGAGAGAGAGAGAGATGCAGGTAATGACAGTAGCTTACAACAACATTAATGAAAGTAATAATATTAGGCTATAGTTAATAATTCTGGCTATTGTGGTGCAATATGTTGAAAGTATATATTACTGTATGATAGTATACATATGTGACAATCAGACGTTGCGCTAGACTTTTTCGTCGCCGGTCATTTTCACCGACAGGGTTGTAAAAATCCGGTTATAATCTATTTTTACCGGTCATTTTAATTTTCGTTTTTAAATGATAATAGAGATATTCAAAGACATTTAGTTTTCATTTGTTCGTTTTTAATAAATCCAACAAGCAATTTATAAAGTGTGTATTAATAAGGACATGAACGAAAAGATGAACAGACATCCACACACCGCAGCGCTTCAGTTCGGCGTCTGGTCTATTTTTCACGCGAGCCGCGAGCGCTTCTGTCAAGCTGGATAGAGCGGATCGTACCAAACAGGAAGTCGGACACAGAAAAGACGAGAGAATCCGGCCAATTTTCAAAATAAAATAACAACAGCATGCACTGAGGAACGTGAGGAGAAAATACCATGTTTATAATTTAAAATAACACAACAGTGCATAACGAACACATTTTTCAATACCATAATCACTTCATTACAATTTTAATTTTGTGTCATCGAGCCTACAGACATAACTACATAAATAAAATGGTCAGAACAATATGCCCTATTCATTCAGTGTTAATCCAACACGCTCAATAGGCTACATGCACATGCAATGACAAATTGTCATTAACTTATTACGTTATAAAAAGCGATGAAAATATGTACTTACCCATGTTTAAAATGACCTGTTGATGTGAAAAAACGAGTACTGACGGGAACAGACGAGTGGAGTCGATGTTTAACCGGCGCGGAGAGCGCAGGAGAAATGCGCTGCCTGTGTGGACAGTCAAGCGCTGTGGATATCCTTTGGATAAAGGAGATACCCCACCGTAGGCTTATCCAATGTTAATAAAACGGTTACTCTTCCTGTCTCCTAAGTGGGCGTGGTTAGCTCTCCCTCCAATGGACAGTGGAGACAAAGGCTCTGGAGAAGAAGCCGAGTTAGTGACATGCAGTACGGCCGACATGAGAAAGAGAGAGAGCGAGAGAGAGAGAGAGAGAGAGAGAGAGAGAGAGAGAGAGAGAGAGAGAGAGAGAGAAGGTGCCCGGTGTATTAGGAGGTCCCCCGGTAGACTAGGCCTAAGTCAGCCTAACTAGGGGCTGGTACAAGGCAAGCCTGAGCCAGTCCTAACTATAAGCTTTATCAAAGAGGAAAATCTTAAGTCTAGTCTTAAATGTGGAGACAGTGTCTGCCTCCCGGACCGTAACAGGAAGATGATTCCACAGGAGAGGAGCCTGATAGCTGAATGCTCTGGCTCCTGATCTACTTTTGGAGACTTTAGGGACCACGAGTAACCCTGCGTTCTCAGAGCGCAGTGTTCTGGTGGGATAATATGACACTATGAGCTCTCTAAGATATGACGGAGCTTGACCATTTAGAGCTTTATAAGTTAACAGTAGGATTTTAAATTCAATTCTGGATTTTACAGGGAGCCAGTGCAGAGAAGCTAAAACAGGAGAAATATGATCTTGTTTCTTAGTTCCTGTTAGTACACGTGCCGCTGCATTCTGAATTAGCTGGAGAGTTTTTAAAGACATACTTAGGGCTACCTGATAATAGGGAGTTACAGTAATCCAGCCTAACGAACTAATCATTATGTAATGATGTCTTGATATTGGATCTCTAACTCTGTTCTCTCTGTAACTTATCAGTATCTATATAGCCCTCCATTAGGAATCATTAGGAAAGTAGCCTGCCATTAAAGGATTAACAAGTAGGCTTTCAGGTCATTTCTCATTTGTTCCCTCACTCGTTTCATTAATCATATACCACTGATTAGACACTCTATGACATTTGATGGGTAGTTGCTCAAGAACTGACCATTAACTATTTGTTCCTCATTAGTTTCTTCTACTCTTTTTCTGTGTACCTTATTGTAAAGTGTAACAGCTTAAATATTTATTTATTTTTTTCAGTACCCATACAGTCATGCAGACAGGGCGTCATTTCATTCCAGCATAGTGGGGACACATATTGAGCAAGGGTCTGGGGGTCCTCCTCCAGGAAATTTTGAACATTAAACACTTAATTGCTTATATTCTGGTGTAATTATTATTTTAATTTATGGTGGAAATGTCTTAATTTATGTAAAGGAAAACACAAAATTCAGGTGACAGGTGACAATTCAAAATAATTTAAAAAAGGAACATAATGCACAAGGCTCTCAGGCATTCTGTATTGCTATCAAATATCCATTCTCCTGTAACTTTTCTCTTAAATGTTATCTCTTCTGAGTCAACACACATTTGTTATTGTGTATAAATAAGGGGCCGTGTTGTGCAGTGAGGTTTAAATGGCTCTGGATGCACAGAGTACATGTAGATGCTGCTCTGACACACTCTGAGGTTGCCTCAAAGTTCTTAAATTAGATATGAAATCCACTGATGAGTGCTGATAAAAAAAGAGTCTTTTGGGGGGGAAGTTCATTTACATTAAATTCAGCCTCCTAAAACCATGTTGTTTTGCTACATGCCTTGTTGCAGGGCTCTTTAATTTAACTTGTGATCCAGTTAAATGATGCTTTATTTCCTGTCGATTGAATAAAATCAAATTCTCGTTTTTTGACTGTGGTGGCTTTTCCAACAAGGAAAGTTGAGGAGGGAGGGGCAGGGGCTCTTGTGGTCTTGAATTAAAACTCAAATATAAGACGCTTTTTGGTTGAGAATTGATACCATTATCCAAATTTCAAAACTAAAATATAGAATTATTTAAAGAAAAATAAAACTAAAACAACAGCAAAAAAAGTCGTGCAAACATGGTACTATTCTAGTCAAAGGCCAAAGAGGTAGGTACTTGAGCTCCACCTTGGGTCTATCTCTGCACATGTAGGGCTCTAGTTTCCCGGCGCAGCGCAGGGTGGCTCAGGGTGGTGAACCCCACACAGAGCTAGTTTCGAGCAGCGCAACCCGGGGCGCCCTCAGTTTGGTAGTTTGGCAGACTGAGGTGCGCTGAGATGGGTGTGGCGGCGCAGCAGGGGGAGGTGTCGACAGATCCAGCTTGGTGCAGTGACAGTTTCGTGCCAAAAGGCTTCGCTGAAGGTGCGCTAAAAGCTCGCCAACTGAAACCAGGTCTACTGTCAGCGCAGGGGGAGCGCAGCCGGTTTAAGCTGAAGTTTGGCTGACGGGCGGACAGTGCGCACACGTCACCAAAACCTCACAGGCAGGTTTCCAGAATATCAGGCACATTAACGATGCAATAAATAGCCACAAAACCACTATTCAATGCAACTATCTGCAATCAGCACATAAATGTATCTCTATATCGACTGTCCCGTCACATCTGATGTCAGATCAAAGGGGATTGATCCGTTTGACCGTTTGGCACGTTTGGCACGCGTAATGGAAACCCAACCTGATTTGATTAACAGCCTGCAAACTAATGAGTTCACATCCCTCTCAGCCAACCACAAACAGCCACAGCATCAGATAGGGAGTATATATTCAGCATCTGTCATCTTAGAAAAGTCAAAAGAAAAGAAACAGAGTGAGACTGCGAGAGACAAAGAGAGAGCGTGCGCACGCACGAGAGAAACACAACATTGATTTACAATTGTGGTGACCTCCTCCCAGGCTACCTTTGCATCATCAGCCCGTGGAGGTCTGCTCGCAGTTCCGTATATTCAGACACTGCGACCTCCCGGACCAAAACATCAGTTTCCTCCTGGGAGAAGTTTGGCTGTCTGACGCAGCTGCTCTCTTCTGCCATGGCGAATTGAGTAAACTCTCATTACGCCTTCGCGCGGCACATTTACGGGTGAGGAGAGGGGCTCGTTTGATTGGTGTGATGTGTGTAAAACCCACTCCACGCCTTCTCTCCTCCCTCTTTCCGACTTGCGCCGGTAGGAGGGATGGAGGTGGGATAGAGGAGTAACTGCGCCAGGGCGCACGGTGTGCCAAACTTCGGTCTGCGAAACTAGAGCCCGTAGGGTACACAGGGATCAGTAGAGACAAATTCACTCAATAAAATAAATAAATAAATAAATAAATAAATACATGTTTTATTATTAAAATTAATTTATATTAATTAAAGTACATTAATTTTTTTTAAAGATGCCAGATGGGACGCAGTAATAAAATGCCACGATGTAAAACTCAATGTAATCGAGAATCAAAGTACAATGACTCACATTTACTGTCTGCAGACATTTCTATTCATTATGTTGTATCTACAAATAAATTAAATTAAATTAAATTAAATTAAATAATATTTGCATAGTTCATTCTTGGTTTGACCTCTGGCCCAAGATGGTATGACCTGCAGTGACCAAAGGCCGAAACAGATATTTACGGTTATCAGTCATAAATACAACTGAAAAATTAATTAAATATTTAAAATAGAGTGTAAAACAAACATATAGCATTATATTTATTATCTAACCTCCAACAAGTTGCTAAAAGGGGAGAGAAGCTTTTGTTATATTTGTTCTGTTAATCACCAGCCGGTTGATAAAAATAACTGCCACACAAATGTGTGCGCGCACACACACACACACACACACACACACTTCGACCCTGGACCAATCCCTGCATGGACATACAAGAAAAGTCCCACCTCGTTACCATATAAGCATCAGTGAAATTGGAAATGTTGCTTGGGAAATGAATGAATGAATGAATAAATATATTATGCCAACAGAAAATAAAGTGCAAAATTAAGTACTGTGTTTCTACAAACCAGGGGTGTTTGTAAAATTTGAGGAATTTGAGGATGATTTTGATGAACAAGCTCTATTTTGATGCTTTTTTTATGCACTCACACTTTTTTTTAAATCATCGTATTTTCTGTCTTACAAACATAAAAACTTTATTTCAACTTTTTTAACTTTACACACCTTTTTAAACTTTTTTTTAGTAATTATGATGTTAAAATATTAGCAATCGTTATTTATTAGTATTGAGTGAAAAAGTGAGTGAAAAAATTTAATTGAATTTCCCCTCAGGATTTATTTTAGTATATTAAATTCAGGGCTATTTATTAAGGGTGGGGAGAAAAATCAATATGGCATAGTATGGTGATATTTTGTGTGGCAATATTGTTTCGAAGCATGGACAGCAAGTACTGGTGTTTTAAATTTTAGAAATTATTAATATTCTAAATACAAATACAACTTTTGGTCGCCTACTAGAATAATGAAATCAATTAGTTATTCCTTTCAGCAGATACATTTTTTTATTTTTTTTAAGATATTTTTTGGGGCATTTTGGCCTTTAATTGACAGGACAGACAAGTGTGAAAGGGGGGAGAGAGAGAGAGGGGATGACATGCCGCAAAGGGCCACAGACTGGAGTCAAACCCGGGCTGCTGCGGCAACAGCCTTGTACATGGGGCGCCTGCTCTACCACTAAGCCACCGACGCCCCTGCAGATACATTTTTTTACAATAAAAATGACTGAAGTGAGATGAGCAGACTGAAAACTTTACCTTATAAAATTAAAAAAGATGTTGACAAAGTCTGACATCATTAGCAGTTGAAAAAAAGTAATAATTTGCAGTGTATCCCAATCTATGTTATCGCAGTATTCAGCATATTGCAAAGAGTTTAAGGGGCTCTAGTGATTCACACCCCTACTATTTATAAAATGTTCGGGGCTGAAGCCTCAGACGTGTGGGCCACTACAGACTCACACACAGGCAGACAGCTGATATCAAAGCCAGCTGGTTTAACTGACTCTGCTGGTTCTATAATTAAGTAGATACCACTTAATTAATTACCTGTGTTTTTGGCGCATGGTAACAAGAGTATTGCCAGATTGATAGGCCTTCTTGGTCACCAACTTGCTGGCTAAAGATCATGTGATTAACAAGTTAATAGGATTGACCACCATCCCTCTGCCTGCTCAGAGAGCGGCTGGACGGCAGTGCAAAGCTCTTTAGTTTGACTGGAGTGTGAGCAGATGCCTTAGTGACCTGCAGAGTGTCACATCCAAACTTTCACTCCAATAAACTGTCACATCTACTATTGAGGCAATAAAGGAGGCCATGGGACAAGGAGAGAGCCACAGTGAGGAGATGGATTTGGCACAGATCCAGGACCTGTGCATCATTTTCATGAAGGAGTGTCCGAGTGGTGCCCTGCACTTACATGAGTTCAAGAGGATCTTCGGGGTACAGAGCAGCTCTGCAGAGGAGTCCCTCTACATTGAGACAATATTTCGCTCCTTTGACACAAACCGGGTAAAAGAGGCAGAAAATTCTCTATACAGAATTGGAATTTTAGTTCAATTGTGAATGCAACTCTGCATTGTTTGCTTACAGGATAACACACTTGATTTCCTCGAGTATGTAGCAGCACTTCACTTAATCTTACGGGGGAATATTGAAGATCGACTCAAGTGGTCCTTCAAGATGTACGACAAGGATGGAAACGGCAAGTTGGACAGGCAGGAGGTGAAACGGATCATAAGGGTAGGAAAGACCTTTTCACATTTTATTCCCATACTTTCTGTAAATTGCTTTTGCGATTTATGCAAATATTACGAGTTAAAGTTTTGTAGAACCTAAGGCTATTTTGAGCAAAGTGGGTGCACCCAGTAAGTCAGTGGGTAAAGCAGGTGTCCCATGTACAAAGGCAATGTCTTTGCCACAGTGGTCGCAGGCTTGATTACAACACATGGACCTTTGCTACACGCTATCCCCTCTCTAACCCCATTTCACACTTAATCTGTCCCATCAAATAAAGGCAATAAAGCCAAAAAATAAACTTTGAACAGTGTGATCAAATTGTTTCAAAGTGAAATCAAAGTGAATTGGGATATGCTCGGCTGATGTGTCAAACTGTCCGAATTTCCAAGTTTCATAACACAGATCCTCTTAAAGCAGATTATGGTACCAGCCCAGTGACAAGGCTTAGGGTCAGGGTCATGTACTGTAGGTTCACAGGGTATTAGATAAGGAATGGATGGTCTTTGTGAGGGCTATTCTTGAACTGAACATCTTTGGTGCACTTTACGGTAAGCCTCTAAATTCAGACACTTAAAATTAGCCCACAGCCCATGTGATTTGTTTTGTTCTACGGGAATAAATTAATATTTATAACAGTAATCCCAAGGCAAAATGTTTATATTGTTACTATATTATGCTAGATTTAGAATATTGATATTCTATATTTATAGAAACCTTCAGAGAAATGAACATTTGAATTTGTGTTTGCACAGTCTTATTTTTTTTCCCACTAGAGTCTGAGTCACATCATTTAACTTTAGAGTGTGTTTGTTCTAACAATTTTAACACCTTTCCATGAAAGCCTATATGTGCCTGCAGTCAATGAAAGTGCTGCACAGTTAGTAGTAACTACTTTAGTAAATAAAGTGACAATTAATGCACTTGACCACAGACACATTTCATGTATCTCACACAGATTCTCTACAAAATCAAGCTCCAGACGAGTGACGTCAATATGACGCCATCTGAAATCTGTGACAGAATCTTTGAGCTAGTTGACCAGAATAATGACGGTAAGTAAGATCACAGTGTACATTAGAAAGCATGAAAACTGAATATAACAATTGTCACATTTATACAGGGGCATGCAAAAGTTTGGGCACCCCAGTCAAAATTTCTCCAAAAGGCATGAAGTTAAAGATGAAACATGCTTTTCAACATTTTAAGCAAGATATGTGTATCATTTTTGTTTTGTACAAATTTAGAGTGAAAAAGGAAAGAAGCAACCTGCAAAAGTTTGGGCACTCCAAGATATTTGAGCTGGCAGAAATCTTTAACCAGGGTCTCAGACCATAATAAGCTTGTTGGGGCTCTGGCTTGTTCACAATCATCATAAGAAAGGGACAGGTGATGCAAATTTCAGAGCAAAGGAGGTGAAGTCGATGTCTGGAAGACCAAGAAAACTATTCAAGAGGGCTGCTGGTAGGATTGAAAGGTTAGAAAGGCAAAACAAAACCCTGGTCTGGCTGCAAAAGACCTACAGGAAGATTTAGCAGACTCTGGAGTGGTGGTGCACTGTTCTACTGTGTAGTGACACCTGTGCAAATATGACCTTCATGGAAGAGTCATCAGAAGAAAACCTTTCCTGTGTCCTCACCACAAAATTCAGCAACAGAAGTTTGCAAAGATACATCTTAACAAACCTGATGTTTTTTAGAAACAAGTCCTGTGGACTGATTAAGCTAAATAAAACTTTTTGGACTCAATGAGGTATGACTGGAGAAAAAAAGTGTGCAGCATTTCATGAAAAGAACACCTGTCCAACTGTTAAACACGGAGGTGGATCAATCATGCTTTGGACTTGTGTTGCAGCCAGTGGCATGGGGAACATTTCACAGGTAGAGGGAAGAATGGATTCAGTTAAATTCCAGCACATTTGGGAGGCAAACATCACACCATCTGTAAAAACACTGAAGATGAAGAGACGACAACTTCTACAACAGGACAATGATCCTAAACACACCTCAAAATCCACAATGGACTACCTCAAGAGGCACAAGCTGAAGGTTTTGCCATGGCTCTCACAGTCCCCCGACCTAAACATCATTAAAAATCTGTGGATAGACCTCAAAAGAGCAGTGCATGCAAGACGGCCCAAGAATCTCACAGATCTAGAAGCCTTTTGCAGGAAGAATGGGTGAAAATCCCCCAAACCAAAATTGAAAGACTCTTAGCTGGATACAAAAAGTATTAAGAAGCTGTGACACTTGCCACAGGGGATGCCACTAAGTACTGACCATACAGGGTGCCCAAACTTTTGCTTCAGGCCCTTTTCCCTTTTTGTTATTTTGAAACTGCAAAAGATTGAAATTAAAAAGTAATCTTGCATACAAATATTGAAGAAATGTGTGATCTTTAACATTTTGCCTTTTGAAAATCAGTTCATCTTCTTCTTACTTAACTACTCACAGGCTTGTATAAGATCAGCAAAAGTAACCAGCATTACTACTTTTTTTTGGACAAAACTTTTGCCATTTTAAATTTCATACCAGAAATGGTTAACAGTTACCAAGAGACGTTTATGTAGCTTTAGGTAAAATGCTCTCTCAGACACCATTTTGATCACATAAAATATGTTGATCATTTTACTGCTGATATTCTATGACTTTTTGTGAAATGTGAATTCATCCATGTGGATTGTGTTTTTTGTGTCGCACAGGTCAGATAACCTTGTCTGAGTTCATGAAGGGAGCTCAGAAGGACGAATGGGTCATGAACCTACTGAAGCTGGATATCAACGCCACTGGCTGGGTCATCCAGAACTGTGGGAAATTACCATGATTTCACTCTTAGTGGGTTCACTGCCAACAGTTTTTTGTTTCAGGCTGGCTGACACAGAGGTGCTGTCTGGAGTTTTGCCTGTGTCTCCATGTTGAGCTTTCTGTCACATGGAGCTGGAGCTCAGTGCGCTTTTTCACGACTGCAGTTCTACCCTGATTTTGACTGCTGATCCAAAGGTCTGAGTCCTTGTTGCATGGCTGTGGTTTGTTCTGGAAGTGAGCTTATGTCTCTCATCTACAGGCACCCAGTGCTTACAGAGAACATTCACAGTGAAATGCAGTACAGTTAATTACTTTGCATTTACATTCATCATTATTGCATGCGTTATTTTTAGTTTAGTTGATAGTATACTTATGTAATACTTACTATATACAAATATATTGATTTGATAGTATACGTTTTACACATGTACATAATTATGATGGTTCTACTAAAGCAGTATTTTTATTTATTTATTTTTTCAGTTACTTGGGGGCAGCGGAACAATCTAAAAACATATACTGACATATTTATTTGTTAGTTTATTTAAAGGGGCTCTATTATGCTTTTCATTATTTTCTGTCATATATAATGTTACAATGGCTGTGTTTGAAATCACTCACTACACACTATATAGTGACCTTGCCTTTTTGTAGTGCTGTCCTAATGTATAATGAGAATTATTATACCCTATTTAGTGAACTCAAAGTATCCTACAATGCATTGCGGAACGTATTAGAAAATCAGTGGTCACTAACCTAGCAATATATCCCATCATGCATTGAGCTGAAGGAACAGACGGACTATTTGAAACAGACACAAGAGACAGACAAGAAGAAAGAGAGTAGCTTGATTGCAACGTTTAACTTTTTATGTTATGTTGAAATTTGTTTTACCATTTTTTTAGCCATGTAATAAATTGTTAATCTAATGTGTAGTCAATCAATCAATCAATCAATCAATCAATTTTATTTATAAAGCCCAATATCACAAATCACAATTTGCCTCACAGGACTTTGCAGCATACGACATCCCTCTGTCCTTTGAACCCCATAGTCATCTGTCAATGAAGAGATTAAAATAAATCAGATGCACAGAGGAGGGCTAAGACTAGCTAACATTAGCGAGCTGGGCTGCTGCTAGCTGGGATTTGTGCCGTATGGGGTAATGCATACCGCTATACATTAAATCCACAAGTTATTACACGACTAACTGGTAAAACGAACTTTAACATATCAAATGTGAAATGAAAAATTACTTACATTAGTAGGACAGGTTGCAATCGCCTTGCTCTTTCTCCTCCTGTCATTAATAAGTTTAATGTGAGCAGAGCATCACAACACAAATAGCCACAAAGTACTTAGTAATGTTCTTCATTAATCTTGGGAAAATATGCTGAGTATAATGTATTTATCACAAATATGCATGTCAGTATTTGTTCTGACTTGTTCACAAGCCAACGTTGATCTGACATGCTTTGATTGTGCGACAGCAATGTTGTCATCAGTGGCGCCGACAGTATGACCCAAGTAGGGTCCAGAAGTGTTTTTTTCATGTTCCAAATGAGCTCACTACACAGTCCCCTACATTGAGTAAATGAGTGAATTATTTTGAACACATAATGTCAGATGTTCATATTGAATGTGGCCAAAGTTTCAGACAATAAGGTAAACATATGTAAAAGTAATTGGGTTTGAAAGGGTGACGTAGCGGAAGTGGGAAAACCGCAATGCATTGTGGGCTTAGCAGGCAATTGGAAAGTCTGTTTACGTTGCGCAACGCTACGGTTGTGTTTTGTTGTTGTTCTTTTAGCAAATTACCATTAACGTTTGCGATATAAATGGTGCAGACGTGCTGTGTAGTTAACTGCCACAATCATTCTCATGATCGCTACAGAAAAAGGATCGATGAGCTGAGTTTTTTCTCCTTTTCCACTTGGAAACAAAGCCAGGGACCTCGGATCTCTGAGCTAACCAAGATGTCCAGTTGTGTTTAAAAACTTTAACTGGTTATTTTTCCAACTTACCCTCATACAGGGCTTCACATGATATCCTACGAAAACACACAATGGCTCGTATGACATTCTATGAATTAACATTCCGCAAATGACTATGTACTTAACGCAAAGTTACAAAGGTTAGGTTTAGGCAAGTAAAGTTACCGTGGTAGGGTTTAGGAAAAGAAACTCAGTGAGGATACAATGACTCAAAGTTCATATGGTTATGAACATCAGTTTTCTGGGGAAAGTGCTGAGTTTTGTTATACATAAACCACCCCAACCAACCTGGATTTTTCCCAGTAGAAAGTGCAGCTATTCTCCATTACAGTCACTCCCCAGCTGCAATAAAGGTGCAAACACACTGAGATACAGATTGGCCTGCAGGAAGTGCACTGGGCTTTGAAACTAATTTTTGTAGTGGCCAAACAGTGATACTGCAATTTCCAAGGTCCATCACATGATGCCATTGGGCCCAAAAACACTTTCCCATAGACTTGTATTGGGAAAGAGACATCTGTAAATCAGACATTTGGAAAGTCTGAAAGAGCCACAAGACTAAATTACTTATTCAAGTTAGCGGAGCACTAAACCTGAAGTCAGATGCTTGGCCACTCTAGGTCGTGTTTGGGGTTGTGAGTCTGTAGTATGCCTGCTCTGTGAGCTCAATGATGCAGAAGCGGTGCTGATCTTCCAGGTAATTTCATACTGAGGAAATAGAGCGATTCTGGCTTCATGCGCCGCTGAGTTATGAATGGAGCCCTGCTGCCACTGCGGTATCTAGGTCTCTTAATACTAGACCAATCAGAGCAGACAGGGTTTTTTCAAGAGGGGGTCTTTAAGAGACAGACACAAAAATGGAGCATTTCAGACAAAGACTGAAAACATGCATGCTCAAGAGATGTTCTGACTAACGTTTGAAATATTTAATCAACCCATATATTTCTGCAATGTTGCCCTTTTCATATGGTGAAACTAAGAACCCTAAAAGAATATGGCAGAGGATCATGCAGTTTTTTTTTGTTGTTGTTGTTTTGTACAAGTCTGAAAAAAAAGTTGTGAAAATTCATGCTGTATCTGTTTCAGATGAGCTTTTATTTTGTTATTAAAAACAATTTTACACACATTTCATGCTTGATTTTCTTGAATTGATAATAGACTGAGTGTCTTGATGATTGACTCGTGATTTCACCACTTGGCCCAATCCCCATTCCTATCTTAACCCTCAATCTTAACCCTCAGTCTCAAAAATCCGCGCTCCCGCGAAGTGCTAGTGCTGTCCCGATTCTCAGTGTGTTGAGTTAAAGGGATAGTGCACCCAAAAATTAAAATTCAGCCATTATCTACTCACCCAGATGAGGGTGGCCCTGGTGAAGTTTTAGGGTCTTCACATCCCTTGCGGAGATCGGCGGGGGGAGCGGCTAGTGCACCTATTGGCTGACGGTGCCCCAGACTAACGTCCAAGAACACAAAATTGAAACCACAAAGTATCTCCAACATGCTCATCCTTAGTACAACATAAAAAGTTGTTTCGAAAAACATCATTTGAACTCTGTTTTTAGCCTCACTGTAGCCTGTAGCTCTGACTGCTTCTCTGTGCTCCGTGTTCACGTGTGCGCGCCTGCGCGAGACCAGCGAAAGCATGAGCTTTGCTTACCCGTGTTTACATCACGTGACACGTGCACCGCAGGGGGAGACAACAGTAACCACAGTAGCTAAAAGATAATTTGCACTAGGGTCTTTTAGCAAAGTACAGCCCAACATGTCTGAAGACTCTGAAATTGAGGAGGAACAGCATTTCTTTGTTGAGCCGTATTTGTTTGAGCCCGAGTATACGGACGCGGAACTCAGGCTACTGGACGAAGCAGCCGCTGCAGCTCATGAGCCTCAGCCAGCCGCAGAATACCGGAGTTGAGCACTGGAAACCTGGTGGTGTAGTTGTTTCAAATGCAAAGCAATGCCAACGGATGAGGAAAGTCTTTGCTGCTCAGACTGGGAATTGGCGATGCATGCACTTGAGAATCTGGACATCAGTACTGACGACACTGCTGCTCTTCAGAGACCGTGCTTCACTGATCACCCTGAGTTTCCAGCACTACTGACCCGTGGTGTTCTGGAGACATTTTTTTACTTCCCCAAGATCAACTGGAAGAAAAGGCAGAGGCCCACAGGACCAGATGGCAGGCTTTCAGACGAGTAAGTCATTCATTTCTACCGTAGTTCAGGCGGACAATGGCGTTGGTCTGGGATATGTGGTTACTGTTGTCTCTCCCTGCGGTGCACGTGTTACATAATGTAAACACGGGTGAGCAAAACTCGTGCTTTTGCTGGTGTTGTGCAAGCGTGCACACGTGAGTGCGGAGCACAGAGAAGCAGTCAGAGCTACAGGCTACAGTGAGGCTAAAAACAGAGTTCAAATTCATTGTATATTGTATATATTTCAGATTGTCTACTTTACTATTTTATTATTTATCTTACTTTATTGTCAACTTTAATATTTTATTTTATTTTATTTTAATGTCTACTTTAATATTTTATTTTATTTATTTCATTGTCTATTTTAGTATCTTATTTATATCTTCATCTTTATCTCTTGTTTCCATTCATGCTGTATTTCTATTTCTACTTTGCACGGAGCATTTGAACAAAAACAATTTCCCCCCGGGGATTAATAAAGTATTCTGAATCTGAATCTGAATCTGAATCAAATGACATTTTTCAAAACAACTTTTTATGTTGGGGCTGCAGCACACTTGGATCACTACGGATGAGCATGTTGGAGATATTTTATGGATTCAATTTTGTGTTCTTGGACGTTAGTCTGGGGCGCCGTCAGCCATTAGGTGTGCTAGCCGCTCCCTCCGCCGATCTCCGCAAGGGATGTGAGGAGTCTAAACTTCACCAGGGCCTCCCTCAGCATGAGGGTGAGTAGATAATGGCTGAATTTTCATTTTTGGGTGCACTATCCCTTTAAGGGTGAAGCTTAAGCACTGTATGTCCCTTACTTTTGAGATTTCCCAGCACCACACTAACACTTGGTTTTTAAGGGCTAGTGAGATTGAGGGTTGAGCTTGAAAGTTAAGATTGAGGGTTAAGATTGGTATCACCAAAGTCAGACATGTTTCAAATTCTCCACCCCGGGGCTTTAAGCGTAATCCTTAGAGGCTTAAATATGGTTAAGTCTTGGCTAAAGATCAGTTTGCTTGCAGGTCTTAAGGAGTGATTAAGAGTGATCACAGTGATAAGTTAAAAAAAATAGCAAATACTGAATATCTGTGCAGTTGCAGCAGATACTGGGCATCCAAAGGGTTGACCTGCTTCACTCAGTCACTCAGATGAACCAGACACACCTACAGGCCCTTTATATATCTTGTATTCTTCATAAGCGTGATACCAGTGGTTGCAAACAACTTGTTTCAAAATTGCACCTGCCAGGACCACACCACAACAGTGTATGAGTAAAGGTTTAATGATATAAGGAAAGTTGTCTGTGCACATTTTGCAGAGCAAGTGCTCAAGTAAAAAAAGGGCGTACCTTCCACTTTTTTTTTTTGTGTATGCAGAAAACAACATGCACAGTCCACCCTGCCCAACACTAGAGGGTTTCCTGAGCTTGAGGCTCACAAATGTTCAGTGTGTACAGAACATTTGTGTACAGGGTAATAAGCAGGGAAATGTCTGTCTAGCTTACATAAGAGGTGTCGAAATATCTATACTATATATACCTAGCAGCTGCTACACATTCACTCTTACTTTCTACATTTATCATTTATTCATAACAGGCAACAACAAAGAAAACAATGCCACATTGTACACAATTTAAATGCTTTCTGAAGTAAATAACCATCAAAATCAACACATCTTTACAAAAAACTGAAAAACACTGTTCTCCGAAAAATAAAATAATAAATCAATAGAGACGCAACGTGGGGGACGTAAACTTTATTTCAAGTTGAGTTTTGGTTTTAAAAGATGTGTGTAAGTGGGAAAGTAATTAGCCTAGTAATTTGGCGTCTGTTTCCGCTCGCAGCGGGCAGTTGGTGAACCTGAATCTGGAGGGAGATGGTGTGATTTTATGCCAGTCTAGTTTAGATTAAATTAAACTAGACTGGCTGTACTGAGATGTTTTAATAGTGGTTTAATTTCACAACAAACAATGCTGAGGCTTAGGACAAACACTATCGTTACCTGGCTGTCAATGACGGCAGATGAGGGAGGTGTGATGCTGCTCTGTGGGGCGCTTGATTTGTGTGTGGCTGCCAGAAGTGAAATTAAAGAGGGAGGGGCAGGGGCTCGACCCAAAGGCGGTTGTCGAGCATACAACACACTTTTAACTGGGAATTGATGCCATGGGCCAAATTTAAAGCCATCTATCCACAAGAGTAATAAACAAAGAAAACATGGACCATTCATGTAGCTTCTGGAGTCTGTCTCAAGTTAACTGTGTCCAGAATGACCTCAGGAGCCCAGTCTCACTCCAGAGTCGTCGAAATCCGGCGCTTGGCAGTGACTTGCGGTGTCAGACACCAACAAAAAAAGGCGTCCTTTAATGTCGGCATGATGTGCGGACAGTTTAGTTTAACAGCACCCTGTGTTCAATCTAGTTCAATCTCTGTCATCCTGGGTACTGTTACACTGTTAAATATTTGGTCAGTTGTGATCTTATTTGCATATATTTAAAAAGTCTTTATTTGCAACCCCACATACAGCTTTAAGCTCACCAAAAGTTCTTAATTTTCTGTCATGTGGATTTATCATAGCGTGATATCTTCAGATATCAATGAAATAGCCATCTTCAGTTGAGCTGACTTTGTTGCTGAACATCACAACATTACCATGATGCAGTTGCAGCCTCCTCTAGTTCCACTATGCTACTGTGCACAGGACTAACATGTAATATATAGTTCTGCCATTTGCGGAGCCTGGGCTGCCTACAGAGACCAGACTTTTTCACAGCATATTCAGAGGACATGTAGCTAGCGGATCGTGAGGAGATGTTTGCTGTATGTGACTTAGCCTGGTCTTTAGTTTACAGGGGCTCAAACACAACTTAACCACAACAAACAAATTTCTGCATGACTATACGTCTTAGTAAGCCTACTCCCTGTTTCATTCACCTATTCTTTTATTGTATACTTACTAACACAAACAGAGATAAAAAAAAAATGTAAATCAAAATAACAGATATCAATTTTAACGCTGTTCTCTTTTCTTTTCTTTTGAACAAAAAATTAATATAAATCTGAACACTATTAACAGTTCAATCTCATTTTTAAGTCTCTGACATGTCCTTTACTTCACCAAGTCTTTCATATAAGCTGGTGGTCTCCTGGTTCTTTGAGATCTTAAGAACTCCTTAGTTGGTGAATCACTGGGATCTCTGTTCTCCATGTCTCACAACAGGCAAAGGTTTTTCATCCACTTGTGTAGTTACCTGTGTTCTGTGGCCCAAAGCTGTTTACTGGTGAAGGAACCCCATATTCTTCCTCATGTGTCAAATTTGGTATCAGAACTGGCAGATCTATGCTGAACAGTTAATCCATGTGCTGCCATTTCCCAGCAAAACTCTGTACAAAGCTAGACCAGTGATCTCCTGTATCAGTCCTGGTATCCGTTTAGGTTCACATCCACAGTTTTTGGTATAGACAGGATTACCTGCTTTAAAGTTGCATTCTTTGGCACGTTGTTGTGGTAGGCCTTTTGGCTGGCTTGTTTTGCTGCCACCTTCTGTCTTAAGTCTGTGCATGAGATCAAGCATACAGCTCAACTTCCTACCCATCACCATCTCAGCAGGTGACAGTCAAAATGTTGACTGTGGAGTGATGTGATAGCTAAACAGAGCCCTGTTTAGCTTTGTCTCCAGTGTACAGTCAGGTCCATAATTATTTGGACAATGATACAGTTGTCGTCATTTTGGCTCTGTACACCACCACAATGGGTTTTAAATGAAACAATGAATACCTGCTTAAAGTGCAGACTCTCAGCTTTCATTTAAGGCTTTTTTCAAAAATGTAGTATGAACCGTGTAGGAATTACAGCCATTTCTTCACACAGTCCCCCAACTTTAAGGGCTCATAAGTATTTGGACAAACTAACATAATCATCAATTAAACAGTCAGTTTTAATACTTGGTTGCAAATCCTTTACAGTCAATGACTGCCTGAAGTGTTGGACCCATAGACATCATCAGATGCTGGGTTTCTTCCCTGGTGATGCTCTGCCAGCCCTTTACTGCAGCCGTCTGCACTTCCTGCTTCCTCTGTCTGTAAGGCATAAAGTCTTTGTCTCGGTTATTTGGCCATCCTCTCAGGACATACTCATGCACTCTGGAGAGAATGGGATCCTTAGTTGTCCATTTCTGAAGCTGATCTGATGCCATCAATGGATTTTGACCCTGGTCCAACATTAGTATATGTTCCTCTGTTGCTGGACAGCTGGATTTCTCTGGTAGTGGGAGATGGCTAAGAGTATCAGCGTTACCATTGGTTTTACCTGCTTTGTACATGATAACGTAGTTATGTGCTCTTAACAGTACAGCCCATGTCATAATCCTCTGAAATGTCCTCTTTGACATAGATTTATTAAAGTTATCAGTGGCTTATGATCTGTGCAAATCACAACTTCCCTTCCATATAAATACTTGTAAAATTACTTTTTTCCAAAAATCCCAGCTAATCCCTCTTTGTCTGAAAGTGTATGTGATGCAAACCCTATAAGTTCCTCTTATCTGACATGCAGTGAGCCAGTACTGCTCCAACTCTGGATGGAGAATCACAGGAAAGTATCAGATCAGCACACCCTCCATATGCTGTAAAATGGCTGGACTGGAACTCACACCAAAAGGTAACCTCATGTATGTAAACAGCCCTTTGTGTGTGTTCACTGTGGCGTCCTTTCAATCAATCAGTCAATTTTATTTATAAAGCCCAATATCACAAATCACAATTTGCCTCAGAGGGCTTTGCAGCATATGACATCCCTCTGTCCTTAGGGCCCTTGCAGCAGATTTCTTGATTCTTCATCTAGTACTATCTGCTAATATGCATAGCTTATGTCTAACTTTGTGTATTGTTCTCCTCCAGTTAAACAAGCTATCGTATCCTCCATTGGTGGAATGGGGTACTGTTCAATGGGTGGAACTTTATTTACTGTCAGTGTACTGTCAGCATCACTGGCTACATGTATTTTTGCTGTGAAGCCTTTCAGCATCCTTAGCTCATCCTTAAACACTAGACTCATTCGAGATAAGTCAGGCCCTGATGTCATACAAAAGCGGACAGCACTGCAGGTGCTCTGCACCAACTGCAAGACCCAGTGCATGATGGGAAACGCCTGGCTCTAACCTGATCTAACAGCTGATTGGTTTAGATGTTGACTCAACAAGATGACGTTTTGGATAAACTTTTCATTTTTGTTGAATTTCAGAGATTTAAATTTTATTTGTCTGATTTAAAGGTTTATTCTGTTAACAGAAAACATGTTGTGTGACTGATGGTGACGTCCAGTAGTCAGAGACTGAATACATTCATCATAAACTATACATAATGTATTGTATATTAACATTGGACTGTTTTAATTATTGCAGTATTTAGCACAAAGACTTGTCGTAAGTGGGATGTAAGGATTCTTAAAATAACATCTGTACAGATGTGAAGCCCTGACTGTATCTGACTGATCTTTAATGAAAGTTCTTGTCTTGGTTTTTTTTTTCCTCTGAAAATATGAACCTTATAGTCATACACAATTTATTTAGCCTATGTAGTTGAGGGGACAGGTCTGCTCTGCAGCAGCAAACTGATATGATGCTGATTTACATAAGAATTCATGTAAAATGGAGGTTAAACCATGAACTGAAATTACAGAACGCCTGTAAAGCATTTTAATAAATCAATCTATCACAATTAAAACAATTTAAGACTGAGACTGCACTGATATATGTCTGATAATACTTTAATAAATTGATATCATATGTGAATGTTTCTGTGACTTCCTGTACAGACTGAGGGCTGCTGGAAACTGTTGACTTCACCACAGCTTTTTGTCACGGCCTCCTGCTGCAGTTGCCTGATCTCGTCCACTTTCCAGGCGAAGCACAGTTCGTCTCGAACCAGCCTACTGTTTCACGTCTGGACGGTACTTCCTTCATGCTCTCACTGTCTTAATAGCACTGAGGCCCTCTACTGGTTTTGGACTGCAACAGCATACAAAAGCCACTTGCAACACATATCGTCCTAATACCCATGGATTCCCAATCATCATTTCTAAGTGGCCTGCCATTCAACATGAACCTATAGTTGTTCCATAATGGAGAGTTATTGATCTTGAAGTCGATCAGGTTCTGGAATATTTTCACAGTGGAACAAGAAAACTGAATGAAAGGATTGTCAATGTTCTTACACAGGGGGCCAAACCACAGCCCCTGTAATGAGACCTTTTCTTTTAACATATCTAAAGCTTCCTGTTTAATGCTTTCCCATTGTGTTTCTTGAATTAAGGCCACAGACTCATTTCAAAGAAGCTAGAGTTAAATGCAGTACTTGAACACAGAAGGTCCAGGCCCCCTTTTCCCTGTTATACAAGTTCTTATCGCTAATCCTTGGTGTCTTATTATTCCACGTTAATTATCTGAATATTCAGACACTGGGACAAATGTTATAAAGGACAGGAAAGAGGAGACTACATGGGATCGTTTCAGGTGCTGATGTTACCTGAGTCAATTACAAGGCTTGGGCAGTTCCTGGGGAAGGGAGAAATGAGTGAAATGTGCACATGATTGAGTAGGAGAAACGTTGAAAGGGGTTGAGAGGTTGAACAGGGAGTGCAGAGGGACAAATATAAGAACAGGAAGGAAGAAGTAGGTTTGACAGGCGTTAAGTAGCTGAAGCCTGACCCTGCTCTTGAACCTGAGCTAATCAGTTGACTTTAGTTGATGACCACTGTTCAGTGTATGTATGTATGTATGTATGTATGTATATATATATATATATATATATATACAGTACAGGCCAAAGGTTTGGACACACCTTCTCATTCAATGCGTTTTCTTTATTTTCATGACTATTTACATTGTAGATTCTCACTGAAGGCATCAAAACTATGAATGAACACATGTGGAGTTATGTACTTAACAAAAAAAGGTGAAATAACTGAAAACATGTTTTATATTCTAGTTTCTTCAAAATAGCCACCCTTTGCTCTGATTACTGCTTTGCACACTCTTGGCATTCTCTCCATGAGCTTCAAGAGGTAGTCACCTGAAATGGTTTCCACTTCACAGGTGTGCCTTATCAGGGTTAATTAGTGGAATTTCTTGCTTTATCAATGGGGTTGGGACCATCAGTTGTGTTGCGCAGAAGTCAGGTTAATACACAGCCAACAGCCCTATTGGACAACTGTTAAAATTCATATTATGGCAAGAACCAATCAGCTAACTAAAGAAAAACGAGTGGCCATCATTACTTTAAGAAATGAAGGTCAGTCAGTCCGGAAAATTGCAAAAACTTTAAATGTGTCCCCAAGTGGAGTCGCAAAAACCATCAAGCGCTACAACGAAACTGGCACACATGAGGACCAACCCAGGAAAGGAAGACCAAGAGTCACCTCTGCTTCTGAGGATAAGTTCATCCGAGTCACCAGCCTCAGAAATCGCAAGTTAACAGCAGCTCAGATCAGAGACCAGATGAATGCCACACAGAGTTCTAGCAGCAGACCCATCTCTAGAACAACTGTTAAGAGGAGACTGCGCCAATCAGGCCTTCATGGTCAAATAGCTGCTAGGAAACCACTGCTAAGGAGAGGCAACAAGCAGAAGAGATTTGTTTGGGCCAAGAAACACAAGGAATGGACATTAGACCAGTGGAAATCTGTGCTTTGGTCTGATGAGTCCAAATTTGAGATCTTTGGTTCCAACCGCCGTGTCTTTGTGAGACGCAGAAAAGGTGAACGGATGGATTCCACATGCCTGGTTCCCACTGTGAAGCATGGAGGAGGAGGTGTGATGGTGTGGGGGTGTTTTGCTGGTGACACTGTTGGGGATTTATTCAAAATTGAAGGCACACTGAACCAGCATGGCTACCACAGCATCCTGCAGCGACATGCCATCCCATCCGGTTTGCGTTTAGTTGGACGATCATTTATTTTTCAACAGGACAATGACCCCAAACACACCTCCAGGCTGTGTAAGGGCTACTTGACCAAGAAGGAGAGTGATGGAGTGCTGCGGCAGATGACCTGGCCTCCACAGTCACCAGACCTGAACCCAATCGAGATGGTTTGGGGTGAGCTGGACCACAGAGTGAAGGCAAAGGGGCCAACAAGTGCTAAACACCTCTGGGAACTCCTTCAAGACTGTTGGAAAACCATTTCAGGTGACTACCTCTTGAAGCTCATGGAGAGAATGCCAAGAGTGTGCAAAGCAGTAATCAGAGCAAAGGGTGGCTATTTTGAAGAAACTAGAATATAAAACATGTTTTCAGTTATTTCACCTTTTTTTGTTAAGTACATAACTCCACATGTGTTCATTCATAGTTTTGATGCCTTCAGTGAGAATCTACAATGTAAATAGTCATGAAAATAAAGAAAATGCATTGAATGAGAAGGTGTGTCCAAACTTTTGGCCTGTACTGTATATATATATATGTATATATACATATAAATATGTATACATATAAATAAATTTCAACTATTTCGCTTCATTCTGTAGATGTTTATCCAAAGAGTATAAGTGACTGTTCACTACATAATCAAAGAATAATTAAGTTGAACTGGAGCTATCAGCTCTAAATGTTACTTACCGGTATGTATTAGAAGAAAAAAATGTAGTTCGAATTTAAAAACTAAAAGCACTTGTGTAAAAAATGGGCCATTATATTGATGTAGATGCATCTACAGTAAAAGTAACATTTAACTGTTGTAGTTGGTCAAAGTGGTGCTAATTCTAATCCCTGCCATACAGTTTATACCAAATATATTTTAAGAATATTATATCTGTGAATCTAAAATCATAATCTAAAGTAACTTGTAATACCTAATGTAGCGACATAAAAAGTATGTCCCTCTGAGATGTACTGTGGTAGTAGTACTGTATAAAATAGCATGATATCAGAATGCTCAAGTGAAGTACAAGTAGCTCAAAATGATACACAGGTGTAATACTTGAGTAAATGTATACTTCTTGCCAGTGCAGATTGTAAATACGATTATGGAGCACCAGGGACTCAAACATAATATGTGTCAACACATTTTAGAGGGATTATGCATTTTGGCACTGTTAATAGTTAAAACTTTGAAAGGCTGTGATGACAGGCCAGTGAGCAGTCTGGCAACTGCTGCCACCAGAGGCATTATGTTTTCAGGTTGTCTGTCCATCCATACATACGTAGGTGCCATTCTCATAAACTCAATATCTCAAGAACGCCTTAAGGGATTTAATATGTTGAATGTCCACTTTGATCAAAGGTCAAAGGTCACTGTGACCGTGTCTGTCTCATTCTTGTCAACATGATATTTTAGGGACAACTTTAGGGTTGTTGGTTGTTTTTGTTTTTTTCAAATTTGGTACAAACATTCACTTAGACTCAAGGATGAACTGATTAGAATTTGATGGTCAAAAGGTAGAAAAAAACCCCAAAACAAAACAAAAACAAAAACAAAAAAACAGGGTCATTGTGACCTCACAAAATATGTTTTTGGTCATAACTCAAGAATTCAAATGCTAATTATGACAAAATTTTACACACATAGGATGTAATGATGAAGGGCTGACATTTTTTTTTATCTAAACAGTCAAAGGTCAACTTCACTGTGACATCATAATTTTCTGTAAAAACCCTTTCTGACTCATATCTGAGGAACAGAAGAGGAGACATTTGGTCAGACACTGAATTGGTGACGCCAGTCTTGGGTGTCCATCTTGAATCTGTGATGATTGTATAGATCTTCTGTGCTGCTAGGGGGAAGATGTATGTGAAGCATCCATGTTTTCACAGACACGGATATAAACTGTAAGAGAAACTTGACTGGTGCATGGTGGCATACAACCACAAGGTGATAATTCAAATTTATTTTATTTTTTTGGGAGCCGGCTTCTTTTTTCAGTCACAAATCAAACTTAAATCACTTTCTTCAGTTGTTTTAATGTTATCAGTGTTTTCTGTTACAACTTAGACAATTTGAGAAACACAAAATGCAGATTTAAAACCCAAAATCTTCAGTTATTATGATATCATTCAGATTTACTGTTATGTCCTCAAAACAGGTGCACAGTGGGGCTTTGGTGTGTTTTTGATAACAGCACCAGTACATGTATCAGTCAGGGCAGGCTGGGTGAACAGTGCTTAGACAGACCTCAATGGATAAACTGTTTTACAAAGACCACACTCAGGCTTTGACGTCATACATCTTTTAATCTCCCTGAGAGCTCCGCGGAGGCTTTTTGTCCTCAGAGGGCAATCCACTCTTTCCGTCTGCTGTCAAAGAGCCAAGGGGGCTGTTGTTTACAATCAAATTTGTTAGGGCTCAGTAGTGACTGAATCAGTTATTTTCCTCAGAGTAATATGGAGCAGCTTTATCAGATTTTAGGAAGTACAAATATTAAGGAAAAACATTCTCCAGAGGGATTTGGAGAAGATCACTGAGAGTCAATAGGATTTGTCCAGCAGGTTAACTTGAAATAGCCTACAGCAGGTCCTCTGCTGGGGGCACAGGCCAGGGATCCACGGCTGGTGCACAGTGATGAATGTGCTTGACAACTTCTATGTTTTTTTTTTTAAAAAAATTTTAGCAACTTTTTTGGCTTCTTTGTAATTAAAACCATGGGTCAAGCACAAAGTGGAGCAGATGATAAGGAAGTGACTCTTCAACACATCCAGGAACTTTACCGTAAATTTGCAAGTGAATGTCCAAGTGGAAATCTGCACTTGCATGAATTCAAGAGAATCTTTGGTATTGACAGCAACTCCACAGAAGAAGAATCTGCATATATGGAAAATTTGTTTAGATCTTTTGATACAAATAAGGTAATGTAACAATGTCTTGTGTGAGAGATATAGAATAGATTTGAATCTAGAAATAAGTGAACATTATTTTAGGGAATATATTGTTAGATAAAACAATGCTGATGACGAACTTCAGTATTTGTCAGTGTTTGCCTTAATATTGCATTAGTCTTTGCTGGAAGGCAGTATGACTGACTGACCTATCCATCATCCTGTTTGCCTCTTAGGATGGTAAAATAGACTTCCTGGAGTATGTGGCAGCACTGCATCTTGTTCTTCGTGGAAAACTGGTGGACAAATTGAAATGGTCTTTTAAAGTTTATGACAGAGATGGAAATGGCTGCCTGGACAGACAGGAAGTGAGACACATTGTCAGAGTAAGTATTCACTAATTTTATTTATGATTAAAAATTGTGTTTGCATCACTTACTTCAGAATATT
The DNA here is from genome assembly GCF_041903045.1 of Epinephelus lanceolatus. NCBI lineage: Eukaryota > Metazoa > Chordata > Actinopteri > Perciformes > Serranidae > Epinephelus > Epinephelus lanceolatus. Next base: position 48,169,812 of record NC_135735.1, on the reverse strand, counting down.
TTGTCAGATCAAATTGGTCACAAATTTGTAGAATACTATATGCACCAACGGGACACTGTTTTTAGACAGATGAGATATTGTTAAAAAATTTAAAACTAGAATATGTAGCTACAAATACTCTCTAATGTGTGTGTACAATGTATATCACTCTGCTGTACTTGAAGAGCTTTGAATACAATCTTGCTCAATTCAAATGGCATGTCATCAGTCTCAGTCTAAAAATATTTTGCTGAGTCACCACAAAGTGCATCATAAGTGTATTGAGATAAGTGTTATAAACACTGTTGCAATGCAGCAATAGACTGTTATAATAAGAATTATTTTCAAAGCTACAACCAGGGTTTGAATAACAATTAGAGTTGGATTCTTTTGCTTTGATATTCAGAAATCTTCTGACTTTACAGAGATTCCTCTCACTTGTTATTCTATTCCAAAAGGTGAATATCAGAATTTTACAAAAGTAAGTTAGTACTCAAAGAGTAGTATAATCGGTAACCAGTAGCTTTCTAAGTTAATTGTCTTTCCACATGGAAATAGATAAAGTGTCAATCAAATCAGAGGGAGGACTGCTGTTCCCAACAACAAGTAAGTAACAATTGCCAAAGTCACAAGTTTAAAGGAAAAACACCATCCAAAATCAGTATACCAATATGTTATTTCCATGGCCAAGCAAAGTTTAATAAATGTATGTGAACATGAGCTACTCTCTTTCAAAGCCAGAAACCAGAGAAGTAAGTCTCAAACTATAAAGTATCAAATCTGGAGCTGCTCCATAGACAAGAGCACCTTTTACACTGCCTATTCAAGGTGGAAATATTATTCCACCTGGCAGTTCTGTAGAAAGGCTAATATTGCAGAATGGGGGGACAGAGTTGTCTCACCTCTGAGCCAGGGAGCAGAAGTAGTAAACAACCTCTGTATAAAAACAGGGTAGGCAGGGCAGTCAGCAGGATGTTTTGACGACATGTTATGCATGACCTGTTATGCATGCAACATACTGCAGAAGATTCACAAAGCAGCTTGAGCAGTTAGTGGCTAACTTACAAAAGAACATTAGCTGAAACTGTCCTCAAATTTGGAAAACAATGAGGTCTGGGAGCTCATTACCCTCGGAGTGGAGGGCGAGATCAGCAGCCATATAGCAGAGAAATGATTGCTGTTGCCATGTCATGCCATTGTTATTGTTCATAAAGTGCTGCTTATCACACACTGGAGCTGCATGATGCTGTGGCCTTTTGGTTCTGTGTAAAAGTGCAAAGGCTGCTCAAAGAAGGGACTTTGTTGCAGCTCTATAGCACAAGTTCTATGTAAAAGGTATAATGAATGCAAGACTGATTTTGTGGATCCACAGAATGTTTGTTTTCTTTTTTATACCCAAATAAGCTTTATTCTACTGTTGAGTTCTCAGGTCCAAAACAGAAATGTCCCCATACACTCAGGTGCTCTCAATATCATCTAGAACATCTTTCACCATTTAAATGGACTGTATGGTAAATGGACTGCACTTGTACAGCACGTTTCTAGTCTTCTTGACCACTCAAAGTGCTTTTATACTTCTCATATTCACCCATTCACACACACAATCACACACTGGTGGCTGAGGCTGCCATACAGGGTGCCACCTGCTACTCAGTAACCATTCACACGCTCTCACATACTAGGCCCGTTTCCACCGCAGGAACTTCGGGGTAATTTTACGGGGCTGGGGCCATTGGTGCGTGTCTCCACCGCAGGAACCACCCCCGAAGGACAGAGTTCCGGAATTTTTACGGGGGCTAAACAAGTCCCTGCCTCGGGGTAGGTACTCAGAACGGCCCCGAAAGACTCCTGGCTGGGGCTCCTACTCAAGGAGGGATGTGACGTCAACAGAAAGCAACAAAATAGCCAGCATTTTTAAAACTCAGCAGACGAGGGTTAGCTCGTTCATATAGCTTTCGCCGCCATGTAAAAAAAACTCACTAAATGGCCCGTGAAAAAAATATTCTTTTCAGCGGATATCTTAGTTACAACATGATTGAGCTAGCAAAGCAGTTTTGTGTTGATATGTGTGGTATTTATTCAGTTTTGGGAAATCACGATGTCTAGAAAGCATCAGCTGACAGGGACAGCTAACATCAGCAGCAAAGCTAACATCAGGATGTCATCTGTTAAAAGCCTCCCGTTGTCAGATACGACATGAAACTACTCCAGTTATCTCAATCATGTTGTAACTAAGACATCCGCTGGAAAAAATATTTTTTTCACAGGCCATTTAGTGAGTTATTACAGACACCGTTATTGGCTAACGGCGTCCCTACGTCGCCCCAGTCAAAATGGTCGCGCAATGATTACATCACATCCAGAGCCCGTAACTTTACAGGAACCTTCCTCGTACTCCACTCAGTGGAGACACGGCGGTTGAGAAGGCCGAACGAGAGGACGTTCCTGTAGTAGTTCCTGCCCCCCAAATAGTACCAGGAACTTCTTCAGTGGAAACGGGCCTACTGATGTGACAGCCATTTGGGGTTCAGTATCCTGCCCAAGGATACTGAACATGCGGACTGGAGGAGCAGGGGATCAAACCCCTGGTGGATCACCCACTCTATGAGCCACAGCCTCCCCATTTACTGTCTATGGAGCAGCTCCAGACTTTCTCCCCTATGACATCACAAATTCGAGTTTTAGTTCCCTAGCTTTTGGATTTGGAAAGTGTTTTTGTTTTGTTTTTTTGCTAATATTTACACACTGGCGCCACCATGTGTCTCGCATCAAGTGTGGCTCCTAGGACACACTGGACACGTCGCACTGCAGCTTGTTATCAGACGACCACACAAAGTTATTACTACTTTTACTTACAGATCTGTACCTCTTCCACCTCTGCATTAGCTTAAAATCAAGTGTGGAGAGCACTTAATTAAAGTTGATTTCTCATCTGAAGCGCCATGACTCGCCAAGCAATATCTTTTTTGTCATTGTCTTTATAATGGTGGCATTGTGGGTCATCAACCTCGAGATATTTCTCAAGATATTTCGAGATATTTCTCAACCTCAACAACGAGTCTCTCCTTATCCATTCTTTGTCAAACACGAGACACAGCAACGGTTACAGAGTTCTCATTATGCATTCATGATGCAGAGAGGAGTCAGGAGCTGGTATGTGCAAGCAAAGAATGAGCAGGGGGAAAATGCATTTAATCCTGGGAACGGTGAGGCTGGAAATAGGACAGTGGCATAAAGTGCTGCGGAGTGTGGAAGCATGTCTTGCTGCTCCAGGTGTGGGGTTGTACTGTAAATAATAGGAGCGTATTTTTGGACGTGCAGCATTGGCCACTGGTGTGTTTTGGCCTTTAGGCCAAAGGAATAACGTATATGAATTTTGAGTGGGCGTAGTTCCCCTTTAACATTCTCTTAGCAGTAGCTGTAGGCCTAACTAAATCTAACTAGTTCTTAACACCCTGAAAACTTGGTTTAAAACCCAAAGTAAACGTAATATAGATAAATTCAGATAAACAACAATCAAATCAAAGTTTCAGTTATAAAGAAAACATCCTTAGATATTATTTATTAACAGTTCAACATTTACATATCTCAGCTTATCTGCTTCATCCGTACTGTGTGGATGTGGTTTTATTGACTGTAGTCTGGCAACATAAGCAAACAACCCCTCAAACCACCACTATAAATATTACTAAATGCTGACTGGTGCATGGAGGTGTGCACCATCCCATTTTTCTAACTGAATCCCGCCCACTTCAAAACAATAAGAAGAGCATAGACAAAAATGCACATATGGAAAACTCTCATGGTATATAACCAAAATTATTTAAACTTTGGCAAAAATAAAATAGAATAAAATAAAATAAAAATCTGTATCCAAGTAAAGCACTACTGCTCACAGTAAGAAGCTAGTTGACAAAAACAAAAATAAACAAACAAAAAAAAGTTTTCCGGACCTTTAAAGGGATAGTTGTTTTTGTTTGTTTGTTTGTTTGTTTGAAATGGGGTTGTATGAGGTACTTGTCAATAGTCAGGCTAAGCAATCTACTGCTGTGGATGGGGGCAGCAACAAAATGTATTTTAGCCATCTAAAAAACGTCCCACCTAAAAAATTCTATATCAGTTTAAGTGTACACTATATTGAGAGTATTTTCAGTGCTTTTGTCACAGTCTGCTTCTCTCTCTCACCTGGGGCCTGTATCACGAAGCAGGATTAATGTCTTGGCGAGGTAACTTCAGGGTTAACCCTGGGTTTTCGGTCTCACGAAGCCGGTTCAAAAATGATTGGAGATATGACATGTGTATGGTGACAGAGAGGCAGCCTTGTCATCAGCACACCAGGAGGTTTCCTTGAGGCCTTGGCTAAGGAATACGCTACTGAGTTGGATTGAGGACTTTGTGAGCACTTCTAATTCTTAGCCTGCTCTTAAGCCAGTTAGGCTTGGGGTTGTTAGCCTGCAGCCCCCACATCCTGAGTGGACCCCAGCTGTCAGCCTGTTCTTAGAAACCTGCCTGTCCCTGGTGTCCCTGGGAGGTCCTCAGAGCCTCAACCAGATAACCAGACGTGGGAAGAAATCCCGAGCCTGTCCTGCCAGCAACCAGGCCAAGCCTCAGTCCTAGTTACCCAGCATCCAGCCAGTCCCTCAATCTGTTGTCCTGGCTGACGCCACTCCTGTTCCGGTGTCGGGGATCCTGGCAGATGTCACTACTGTTCTGGCGTCGGGGGTCCTGGCTGACGTCACTCCTGTTCCGGTGTCGGGGGTCCCGGCAGACGCAAATCCTGTTTCTGCTTTGGCAGGCTGGCTGACACCTGCTCCTTGAGCCCACTCGGCGGTCAGGCCGACACCTGCTCCTCGAGCCCACTCGGCGGTCCGGCCAACTCCTGCACCCAGAGGCCACTCAGCAGCCTTGCCAACTCCTGTACGGAGAGCCCAGTTGGCGGTGCAGCTGACTCCTGCACCGAGAGTTCCTGCCCCCAGAATCCAGTCAGCGACCCGCCCGACACTTGTGTAACACATATGGGCTAGGCGGCTGACTACGGCTACAATAGCGGCAACAGAAGTCTGTTCTTTAGAGGAGCCTGGATTGCGAATGAATGGATGAGACAGTAGTGCAGTTTGAGTGTCTGTATTCAGAGAATATTTAAAAAAAACAAACAATACACCATTCCAATATTCAAAAAGAAAAATGGATTACCCACAATAAATCAAATGTTCTGTTGTTCACAATAAAGTTCTCAAGGGAAAACGTTCAGTTCATATCCTTTTAATCCAAAAAGTTTTGTCCAGATCGGTAGGTGTGAGACTTTGTCCTACCGGTTCGCTGATCTAGCTCGCCATGTGAGTTGAGATGAATGGATCAAGGTCCATGAGAAGGAAATCCAAAGTTGGTCAAAAAAAAACCTGACCTTCGAACCGAGTGGTCAGAGCTGAGCTTCCATGCGCGGTCCGACAGGAAATCCGCGGAGTTTTCCAGATGGAGTATTGAACGGGTTGAGTTCAATAACGACTCAGTGGCTGACGGTTTCAAATGATCGATTCAAAGAGCTCCAGTCAAATGTTTGAGACGCTGACAGTAACATGCCCAGTCACAGTGGAGACGGAGGAGGAAGTGAACTCCGTGACCCGTGATTCAAAGGAAGTTTGGGGTCACGGGAAGTGGGCCCGCAAAATAAATAAATAAATAAAATGAATAACTAAATGCGGGTTACACTTGCACCCAGAGTCCAGTTGGCGACCCGTCCGACACTCGCACTCAGAGTCCAGTCGGCGACCTGTCCGACACTCGCACCCAGAGTCCAGTCGCGACCCGCCCGACACCCGCCGGTTCTGAGCTGCAGCGCTCTAAAGGCCCTGTTCCTGCTGAGCTGCAGCACTCTCAAGTTCCTGTTCCTGTGTCACTGCAGCATTACCAACTGCCTGTCTCTGAGCGCTGAATTTGGGTTCAGTCACACCTGTTACAGCTTTACCTTAATACCAGACAGTGATTTCCAACAGAAAAACAAAGCCATTATATTGCTTCTCAACAAAACCAGACTCCATTGACAAAGACAATGATTTAATACTGCTGAATGGAGCTGCTGGCGTACTGCTACCTCAATCAGTTTTTTTGTTTGTGTTATTGTGTAACTTTGGTGAACACCAAACTCGCACAATAACACAAACTAACTGACTGACCAGCACCTCCGTGATCAACAAGCTAAAACTACTGCTTTTGTCAATGGAGTCTGGTGGCTCTGAAGAGAGCATAGATGGGGAACTGAAACCGTTAACAGATTCCCCATTAGAGTGGGCTGTCTGACATTATGGGTAAGTAATATTCTCAATATGGCATACACTTAAACTGATACTTAAATTTTTTAGGGGACTTTTTTAGATGGCTAAAATACATTTTTCTGGAGGACCCCTATCCTAAGCAGTGCATTGCTTAGCTTTCTTGATAGACTCGAGCCTGCTTCTCCAAACTGCGGGCATACTGACTGACATCTACTGTATGTAATATACCAACTATGGATAAATACCCCATACAACCCCACTATCCCTTTAACACCATATAGATTGAATAAGACATTGGGCTCTAGTTTCCCAGCGCAGCGCAGGTGGTGCAGGGTGACGAACCCCGCGCAGAGCTAGTTTCAAGCAGCGCAACCTGAGGCGCGCTCAGTTTAGTAGTTTGGCAGACTGAGGTGCGCTGAGATGGGTGTGGCGGCGCAGCAGGGGGAGGTGTCGACAGATCCAGCTTGGCGCAGTGACAGTTTCATGCCAACAAGCTTCGCCGAAGGTGTGCTAAAAGCTCGCCAACTGAAACCAGGTCTACTGTCAGCGCAGGGGGAGCGCAGCCGGTGTAAGCCGAAGTTTGGCTGACCGGTGGACAGTGCGCACACGTCACCAAAACCTCACAGGCAGGTTTCCAGAATATCAGGCACATTAACGATGCAATAAATACCCAAAAACCACTATTCAATGCAACTATCTGCAATCAGCACATAAATGTATCTTTATATCGACTGTCCCGTCTTATCTGATGTCAGATCAAAGGGGACTGGCACCGTTTGGCACGTTTGGCACGCATAATGGAAACCCAACCTGATTTGATTAACACAGCTGGAAACTAATGAGTTCACATCCCTCTCAGCCAACCACAAACAGCCACAGCATCAGATAGGGAGTATATATTCAGCATCTATCATCTTAGAAAAGTCAAAAGAAAAGAAACAGAGTGAGACTGCGAGAAAGAAAGAGAGAGCGTGCGCGCACGAGAGAAACACAAAATTGATTTACAATTGTGGTGACCTCCTCCCAGGCTGCCTTTGCATCATCAGCCCATGGAGGTCTGCTCGCAGTTCCGTATATTCGGACATTGCGAGCTTGGACCTCCCGGACCAAAACATCAGTTTCCTCCTGGGAGAAGTTTGGCCGTCTGATGCTGCTGCTCTCTTCTGCCATGGCAAATTGAGTAAACTCTCATTACGCCTTCGCGCGGCGCATTTAAGGGTGAGGAGAGGGGCTCGTTTGATTGGTGTGATGTGAATGGGCTGTGTAAAACCCACTCCACGCCTTCTCTCCTCCCTCTTTCTGACTTGCACCGGTAGGAGGGACGGAGGTGCGATAGAGGAGTAGCTGCGCCAGGGCGCACGGTATGCCAAACTTGCAAAATCCGCCTGGCCACACCCAGATGGCGAAGCACAGGTGCGCTGCGCCTCCGCCACGCCCGGTCTACGAATGGTCTAGAGCCCATTAAGTTTAAAACTTGATTTTAAAAAATACACAATACAAATACAAACAAGTGGATTAACAAGGGATGTAATTCTGTTCAATGTCTAAAATGTATAAAGTGTGCAACAACGGCAGAAATGTTGGAATGATATTTGTTCTCTACAACATCTGAAGTGATTTTTTTTCTTTTTTCGATCTGCTCAGATCATCAACAAGATAAAGAGGCACAAGGATCCGAGCATCACAGGGAATATTGAAGATATTTGTGACAGAATATTTGATCTGGTGGACAAGAATAAAGACAGTAAGTTCCAAGTTGATTATAATACAATGTGCTCACATAAATATAATTTCAACACAAATCCTTCTTTCTGGTAATCTTTTTCTTCTACTCTTGTGCTGTTATAATTGTGCTTTGATAAACATAGATTCACTTTCAAATAAAGATTCTGATTGTGTCAATCTGTTTCTCTTGTGAATTGTCTAGGTCAGATTTCTTTGGAAGAATTTATTGAAGGGGCTGAAAAGGACCCATGGGTGATGGATCAGCTCAGACTGGACATTGGGCCTTGTGATTGGTTCATTGACCAGCAGGAGAAGAAACCCTGACTTTATAATGTACAGTGTGTGTTTTTATGATAAATGATTGGACACTAAGGGACATTAATAATCTGCCTGCAGTGTTGTTGCTGTTGTTTACACGCAGAAGCATAAAAAAAATGTTGATACATTGTCCATACCTGTTTGGGGATTTTTGGGGGCATCATCATGTTTGTTTGTAGGTTTGTTTGTTTTGTTCTGGGGGTCCAAGATTCAGGATAAGATCAGTGATTGTTTTTTGGATGTGGGACAACAACTTGGGGATGCAGCCAGGATCTTTCATCAAATCAATTTCTCTGTGGTCTCTGTTTTTGAAGAGAAGCCTCTCATCCCTCCATTTCCAAGTTATGATGGACTTCAGGTAACTTAAAAGGCAATAGGCCAGTGTTTCCTTTGTCTGTTCTGGGCTTCTGTAGAAACACGGTGGTGCAAAATGGTGGATGAAAGAGGACCCACTCCCTAGGAGGATATAAAGGGCTCAAGCTTAGCACAATAATGCTAAGTTTCAGGTGATTATACACTAATGAAAACAGAAGTATGAATATTATATTCCATTTCTCCGATTTATCCCCCTAAATCCTACACACTGCTCCTTTAAAGCTTAATAGATCACATACACTAGCAGGCTAATCCTCTTACGATGAAGACGAAGAGGATGAAGATGTTTTTTCAAAAAGGAAACACCCAATGGTCATTGTGCCATTTTTATACAGTTTCATGGCCATTGCAACACAAAAAAAAATGTCAACATTTTACAAAAACAACAGTGTGATGGTTTGTCCTATCTTCAGTGACTCTGGACCAAATGACACACAATCCTTTGATCAATATCATTTGGCCAAATCTTCAACATTTGAAAAGTATTGAAAATATTTTTGGGGTTTTGTTTCATATACTTTAAGTCAACATTTTTTTCAATGTGTATGTCTCCAAACATGAGTTCAAAATGTTCTGTTTTTGAATACTAAAGACCAATTGTTATTCAAAATCTCCTTAGGGTGGGCCATAAGGTGAGCCCAATGACAGTGATAGTTTAGCATGTTGATATGAAGTCAATACAGACAATTCAGTCCATGCATTTACAGTAATTTTGCTATTGTCTTTGCTGTAATTCTGTGTGTGCCTGGTTTAAAACGTATACTATGGTATGTCTTTTATCCAATCTATTGTTTTGACAGGTCATCTGAATGTGAAAGATAAGAATAAATGCAGTAATAGGGACCATAAATGAAGGAGAGGATGATTAACAGGAGTGTGTGAATTAGATCAGTGTGAATATGGAAAGTAAGTGAAATTAATTTGTTGTTGTTGACAATAACCTTTTATGTCTTCCATCAGTTGGTAGATTCAGGTTTTCTTTCTATTTTTTCCTTTTTGTCAGCTGTGGTTATATTGTAAATTTGGTCCTCAACACCCCTGTAGAGTTCAAAATAAACACAAGACCATACCAGTGAGTCTGTATGTTTTAGTATTTTTGACTTTATAAAGCCTGCTCTGGGACCTATTTTGTTGCCCAAAGAATGCTGTGGTGTTTTATTGGGCTTATCTCGACATTAGTTTGGCTCCAGTATTTCTCATAATACTAAATCATACACAAGCATGCTCTGTGAGTTAGTGTCAACACAGCTCTGTAGTCACCAAGCTTATGGAGACCTTTTGGGGGCTTTCCTGTATGGATTTAGTCTTAGCCTTTAAACCTCTTTACCTAACAGTTGCCTATGTGATAGCTTCACAGATATCTTCACAGCAGGTGCTCAAGTGGAAAAAAGAGGGAATCCCTTCCACATTTTTTTGGCATGCCCATTGAGGCCCAAGTTCCTTGTGCACAGTAATGAGCAAAGAAAATGTCTGTTTGTCAGTGCGTTCAATCAATTCAATCAATCAATTTTATTTATAAAGCCCAATATCACAAATCACAATTTGCCTCACAGGGCTTTACAGCATACAATATCCCTCTGTCCTTATGACCCTCGCAGCGGATAAGGAAAAACTCCCCCAAAAAAACCCCTTTAACGGGGAAAAAAAAACGGTAGAAACCTCAGGAAGAGCAACTGAGGAGGGATCCCTCTTCCAGGACGGACAGACGTGCAATAGATTTCGTACCGAACAGATCAGCGTAATAAATTAACAGTAATCCGCATGACACAATGAGACAGAGAGAGAGACAGAGACAGAGAGAGAGATGCAGGTAATGACAGTAGGTTACAACAACATTATTGAAAGTAATAATATTATAGTTATAGTTCTGGCTACTGTGGTACAATATGTTGAAAGTATGTATTAATATCTGGCAGTATACATGTGTGACAATAGTCATATGTGTATAATAACAGTAGAAGTATGACTAATGACTAATGATGGCAGTAGCAGCAGGAGGCATCTGGCAGGACCACGGCAGCAGCACAACCACACACGTCACGCTGTCCAGGCACCGCTGCGATATGAGTTAATCTGAGAGACAGTGGAGCACAAAGGCTCCGGAGAAGAAGCCGAGTTAGTGACATCCAGAATGGCCGAGTTAGCAAGATGCAGTAATAGAATACGAGAGAGAGAGAGAGAGAAGCAGAGAAGGTGCCCGGTGTATTATAGGGGGGTCCTCCGGCAGACTAGGCCTAAGTCAGCCTAACTAGGGGCTGGTACAGGGCAAGCCTGAGCCAGCCCTAACTATAAGCTTTATCAAAGAGGAAAGTCTTAAGTCTAGTCTTAAATGTGGAGACGGTGTCCGCCTCCCGGACCGTAACAGGAAGATGATTCCACAGGAGAGGAGCCTGATAGCTGAAGGCTCTAGCTCCTGATCTACTTTTGGAGACTTTAGGGACCACGAGTAACCCTGCGTTCTCAGAGCGCAGTGTTCTGGTGGGATAATATGGCACTATGAGCTCACTAAGATATGATGGAGCTTGACCATTTAGAGCTTTATAAGTTAACAGTAGGATTTTAAATTCAATTCTGGATTTTACAGGGAGCCAGTGCAGAGAAGCTAAAACAGGAGAAATATGATCTTGTTTCTTAGTTCCTGTTAGTACACGTGCTGCTGCATTCTGAATTAGCTGGAGAGTTTTTAAGGACTTACTAGAGCTACCTGATAATAGAGAGTTACAGTAATCCAGCCTAGAGGTAACAAAAGTGTGGACCAATTTTTCTGCATCTTTTCGGGTCAGGATAGGCCTAATTTTCGCAATATTACGCAGATGAAAAAATGCAGTCCGTGAGGTTTGTTTTAAATGAGAATTAAAAGACAAATCTTGATCAAATATTACTCCAAGGTTTCTTACGGTAGTGCTAGAGGCCAGAGCAATGCCATCTAGAGAAACTATGTCATCAGATAAAGAGTCTCTGAGTTGTTTGGGGCCAAGAACAATAACTTCAGTTTTGTCTGAATTTAACATCAGGAAATTGGTGCTCATCCAAGTTTTTATGTCTTTAAGGCAGTTATGGAGTTTAGTTAATTGATTACTTTCTTCTGGCTTCATCGATAAATACAACTGAGTATCATCCGCATAACAATGGAAATTTATAGAGTGATTTCTAATGATGTTACCTAAAGGAAGCATGTATAGAGTAAATAGGATTGGTCCGAGCACAGAACCTTGCGGAACTCCAAAACAAACTTTGGTACGTAAGGATGATTCATTATGAACGTCAACAAATTGAAAACGATCAGATAAATAAGATTTAAACCAGCTTAGTGCAGAACCTTTTAGGCCAATTAAGTGATCCAGTCTCTGCAGTAGAATTTGATGGTCAATTGTGTCAAACGCCGCACTAAGATCTAATAAAACAAGTACAGAGACAAGTCCTTTGTCTGAAGCAATCAGAAGGTCATTTGTAATTTTAACTAGTGCTGTCTCAGTGCTATGATGCACTCTAAATCCTGACTGAAATTCCTCAAATAAATTATTATCATGGAGAAAATCACACAGCTGGTCTGCGACTACTTTCTCAAGGATCTTTGACATAAAGGGAAGATTAGATATTGGTCTATAGTTGGCTAACACCTCTGGATCCAGGGTGGGCTTTTTTAGTAGAGGTTTAATTACAGCTACCTTAAAAGACTGTGGTACATAGCCTGTTAATAAGGATATATTGATCATATCTAATATATGAGTGTTAACTAAAGGAAAGACCTCCTTAAGTAGCCTAGTTGGGATGGGGTCTAAGAGACACGTTGATGATTTAGATGAAGAAATCACTGTTGTCAATTCTTGAAGAGAAATCGGGGAGAAGCAATCTAAATATATATTAGGTCTTACAGCTGTGTTTGAGGTTAGATAGGTACTATCTGAGGGCAGGAGGTCATGAATTTTGCCTCTAATAGTTAGAATTTTGTCATTAAAAAAGCTCATAAAATCATTACTGCTAAGGGCTAAAGGAATACAAGGCTCAATAGAGCTGTGACTCTCAGTCAGCCTGGCTACAGTGCTGAAAAGAAACCTGGGGTTGTTCTTGTTTTCTTCTATTAATGCTGAGTAATAGTTTGCTCTGGCATTGCGGAGGCCCCTCTTATAAGTTTTGAGACTGTCTGTCCAGATTAAACGAGATTCTTCCAGTTTGGTCAATCGCCAATTCCTTTCAAATTTTCGCGATATTTGTTTTAACTTACGGGTTTGAGAGTTATACCAAGGAGCGAACTTTCTTTGCTTTTTTAACTTCTTTTTAAGAGGAGCTACAGAGTCAAGTGCTGTTCGCAGCGTGCCTACGGCGCTATCGACAAAATGATCAAAGTCAGTACAGGAAATCTCTGTTACTGAGGAACTTGGTATTGAATTTAACGACGGAGTAATCTTTTCCTTGAATTTTGCGACAGCACTATCTGATAAACATCTAGTATAGTAACTGTTGCTGAGTGGCGTGTAATCGAGTAAAAAGAAATCAAAAGTAATCAGATAATGATCCGATAGCGAGGGATTCTGTGGAAAGACTTTTAGGTTATCAATTTCAATTCCATACGTCAGAACTAGATCGAGGGTATGGTTAAAACAATGAGTGGGTTCATGTACACCCTGACTGAAGCCAATGGAGTCTAATAATGAGATAAACGCGGTAGCCAGGGAGTCATTATCAACGTCGACATGAATGTTAAAATCGCCTACAATAATAACTTTATCTGATTTAAGAACTAAACTGGATAAAAACTCTGAGAATTCAGATACAAATTCAGAATACGGGCCAGGAGCACGGTACACTATAACAAATAAAAGTGGCTGCAAGGTTTTCCAGGTCGGATGTAAAAGACTAAGAACGAGGCTTTCAAATGAATTATAATCTAGTTTAGGTTTAGGGCTGATTAACAGACTAGAGTTAAAAATGGCTGCAACTCCCCCTCCTCGGCCGCTGCCTCGAGGAATGTGGGTATTATTATAACTGGGAGGAGTGGATTCATTGAGACTGACATATTCATCTTGACACAGCCAGGTTTCAGTGAGACTGAGTAAATCAATATGATTATCTGATATTAATTCGTTTACTAACACTGCTTTAGACGATAGAGACCTCCTCCTCTCCTCTCCTCTCCTTATTCTCCACTACCTTCTTTTGCCCTCTTCTTTTCTTCCTTTAAATAGTCAGGCGCTAATTCTTATAATTACCTTTTAAATAAGCTCTGAATATTCTAAAAGAATCCCAAAGAACAGAGGCATGCAGCTCAGCACTCCTCCTCTCCTTTTCTGCACTCTTAAGGCAGCACAGCCCCAAACTGCATGTCATTTTTGTTTAAATAAATTATCAGAGACACAACATGGGAGACATAAACTTTATTTCAAATTGAGTTTTAGCTGAAAAATATGTGTGGAAGTGGGAAAGAAATTAGGCATTTGTCTCTGCTCACCCAAATCTGACAGAGTTGGAGGTAGTGGGATTTTATACCTGGCTAGCTTATTGGCAGGTTAAGGCAAGTCAAGTCAAGTTTATTTATATAGCACATTTCATGCGACAAGCGCAGACTCAATGTGCTTAAAAACAGAAACAAAGGTACATTGTACATGACAAAACATAAACATTATGATAAGAGTGACTAACATTTATAAAAACACACAAGATGTAATCAAAGGTGTTGGTTATACAAGATAAGAGGATATCTTTCTTATCACGGTTAAAAACAGGAGATAATAACAATAATAATACTAATTCAGTAAACCTAACTAAAGGCTTGTGAGAATAGATATGATTTAAGTTTGCTTTTAAAAGAAGACACTGAAGTAGCAAACCGTAGTTCAATTGGCAGCGAATTCCAGAGAGTGGGACCATAATGACTGAAGGCACCAAAACCTGAATTGGAGTTGATTCTGGGTATTGTGAGGAGACCTTTGTTTGATGATCGAAGGGATCTCTCTGGTACGTACTCAGTGAGCATGTCAGAAATGTAGGAGGGAGCTAACCGATTAAAACATTTATAAACAATAAGAAGAACTTTAAAATCAATTCTTTGTTCTACTGGGAGCCAGTGTAGTGATGATAAAATCGGGGTAATATGGTCAGACCTTTTGATTTTTGTTAGTACCCTAGCAGCTGCATTCTGAATAAGCTGGAGTTTGTTTAATGTTTGTTTTGGCAGTCCAGCAAAGAGGGCATTGCAGTAGTCTAGTCTACTAGAAATAAAAGCATGCACCAGCTTCTCAGAATCAGATTGGGATAAAAAACATCTAACTTTAGCAATATTTCTCAGGTGATAAAATGCTGTCTTAGATATATTAGAGATGTGCTTGTGGAAGTTGAGGTTGGCATCAAGAACCACACCTAAGTTTTTTGACATGATCACATGGTTGAACAGATAAGGGAGTAAGCAGGGATTGAATTTCATGTTTCATGTTTCATTTTTTCACAGGGCCTTAGGACCAACAACAAGAATCTCTGTCTTGTCCCAATTAAGCTGTAAGAAATTTTTGCTCATCCAGGAACTGATATCTGAGATGCACTGGTTGAGATTGTTCAGAGGGTCATGTTCATTGGCAGAAACCGATATGTATAGCTGTGTATCATCAGCGTATGACTGATATGAGACTTCATATTGCTGAATAATGGACCCAAAAGGAAGCATGTATATATTAAATAAGAGAGGACCTAAAATCGATCCCTGAGGAACACCATATGGAATGCTTATCTTATCTGAATCAAAATTACCGATGGACACAGAGAAAGATCTTCCAGTGAGGTAGGAAGAAAGCCAGTATAGAGCTGTACCTTTAAGGCCTACACAGTGTTCAAGACGTTGAATAAGAATTTCATGATCCACAGTATCGAACGCTGCGCTTAGATCAAGAAGTACCAGAACAGAGACTTTATGATTGTCTGTGTTAATTTTGAGGTCATTCACTACTCTAATCAGAGCAGTTTCAGTATTGTGGTTTACTCTGAAACCAGACTGATAAGTGTCAAACAGATTGTTATTTGACAGATGCAGATATAACTGTTGGTAAACAACCTTTTCAAGTATTTTCCCAAGAAATGAAAGATTTGATATTGGTCTGTAGTTGTCAAAAACCAGTGGATCAAGATTATTTTTTTTAACAGTGGTTTCACAACAGCGTGCTTGAGACATGAGAGGAAAGTTCCAGAAAGTAGGAAGACATTAACAATGTCAAGAACATCCTCCACCATACAACTAAAAACATTTTTGAACATTTTAGTTGGCATCATGTCAAGAGCACATGTTGAAGAACTGAGCAGCCGCACTACATCATGCAGCTCACAGGATTAAATCAGGGCGAAGTTGGAGAGAGTATTAGCAATGTTACGCTGAGTCAAAGAGACATGATCATACACACCAGCAGAGGAAGCCACAATTTTATCTCTAATATTAGAAATTTTGGATGTAAAATATGTGGCAAACTCATTACATTTCTCAGTAGAGTGAAGATCAGTAGGAATTTGTCTAGGTGGATTAATCAGCCTATCAATAGTACTAAACAGCACTTGGGAATTATTTGAATTTTCAGCAATTATTTGAGAAAAATAATGCTGTCTAGATTTTTTTATTTCATTGTTATATTTACTGAGATGATCCTTATACCTTAAAAAATCTACTTGTAGTTTGGTCTTACGCCACTTGCGTTCAGATTTGTGGCAGGATTTTTTTAATACTTTGACTCTTTCCACATTCCTCCAGGGTGTTTTCATTTTAGCAGTAATTGATTTAATTCTCACAGGTGCAATATTGTCCATGATTTGTAAGACTGAGGTATTAAAATTATCAACTAAATTGTCACACAATGACAGAGAAGACAAATTTGAATTTAAAGAGGACTGGGACCTGCAGCACTTAGCAGAGTCATATCTAGAAATAAATATGTTAGGTGTTTCAGCACAGATGGCCCGTTTTTTAACCAATTTTGATTTTAAACCCGGCACAAATTTGGTCAGAGCAACATTGAAAAAAATACAAAAGTGATCAGAGATCCCAACATCCCATGCACATCCTGTAGTCACATCAAGACCTCTGGAAATAACTAAGTCAAGAGTGTGACCTTGATTGTGTGTAGGTCCAGAAATGTGTTGCGTGAGCTCAAAAGTTGATAGCAAATCAGTGAACTGCTTTGCAAAAGGATCGTTGGGATTATCAACATGTATATTAAAGTCACCACAAAGGAGGATTGAGTCAAATTCAACAGTAATTTTTGATAGAAACTCACCAAACTCAGAGAGGAAGCCATTTTTGAGTTTAGGAGGGCGGTACAGCGTGAGAACAAGGCAGCGACATGCAGATCTGGTTATAAGAGCCAGATATTCAAATGTAGAGTAGGAACCAAGTGAGGTAGTTTTACATGAGAGGATATCTGAAAAAATAGCAGCAACACCACCACCTTTTTTATTAGGCCTGATACAGTGTGAGAATGAAAAATTGGATGGTGATGCTTCAATCAGCTCCTTACTACCAGTATCATCGAGCCAGGTCTCAGTGAGGAGAATACAGTCAAGTTGTTGAGATTCGATAATGTCATTTACAATAAAAGTTTTACTAGAAAGGGATCTAATATTGAGGAGGGCTATCTTTAAGCAGTTTGTGGAGTGAGTGGAGTTGTCGGCTATGACAGATTCAGGCTGATGAGAGTTAGAGGAATTCAGCGACTGTATTTGAGAGTTAGAGTTAGAGCCAGAGCGCACTGTGGCAGGACTTACATTGATAGAATTTAGTGTAATTGTCTGAACTGAGTCTTGCCGTGGTGCACTTCAGGATAAACATGCTATAAGTTGGATGAAATTAGTGGTCAACTGCCTTGTTCCCTTTCTGTTTGGATGCACACCATCAGCTCTGTACAGGCTTGAATTCATCCAAAAGTAGTCAAAGTTAGAGATAAAGTCATATCCTGCAGCAGAACAAAAGTTAATGTGGAAGTTAGACTGTCTGTAGTGAAATGTTTTAAAAATTTCACAACAGTGACAAACAATGCTGAGGCTTAGGGCAAAACTCGTTACCTGGTTGTCCGTGAGGGCAGATGAGAGAGAAGTGATGCTGCTCTTCTGGTGCTCGATTTGTGTGCGGCTGCCACAAGGGAAGTTGTAGAGGGACGAGCAGGGGCTCGACTCAAATGCAGTTGTTGGGCATTGATGGGACAACTGGGAATTGATGCCATGGGCTAAATTTAAAAACTAAAATATAACATTATTAAAAGACATACTTTTAACGGAGAGCCTTTCCTGATTTTGCCTGAGTTTTAAGTTAATTTAAACCATCTTTTTCCCCCTCAGTTTTTAAGTAACGTTACCGCAAAGTGATTCGTACAAGGCTGTTTTAATGTTTAAACGAAAACGGAAATGGTAAGTGAACTTTATCTTGGTATTTGTTTCCTCTTTGATTGAAAACACAGGCCTCAGAAAGGACATATGATTAGCTGGTAAAGAACGTCACCTCTGCATATCTCTAACAGGTTCAGCTATATCCATGAGCGGTATGCACATTTTTTATTGTTGTTATCGCCCGTGTAATGGTATACAAATGTATAGCTGGGTTTCCTCAGGCATTTGTCACCATGAAAGAAATGCGCATGCGTTGATTCTTCCCAGTTGACTGTTGACAAACGTGACCAATGCAGATCTCTGTCCCATTTGCAGTTTCGTCATCAGATGGAATAAAATGTAATTTAACGGGATTTTGTCGACGTTGTGAGGCCGCAGTTTGATTCTACATGAAGTTGTGAATCCGGTAAGTAATGTTAATCGGGTGTGAGTTGCTAGACCATGCTATTTAATCAAGTGGCGAGTCAAGATGCAGTTCAATGCTAGCTGCGTTAGCATTTAGCAAGATAAAGTTAGCTAGCTGGATGGCTGTAATTGGTATTTGTTCAAATACCTGGCCGACCTTACGACGCCCATCCCAACCCGCAAGGCCTTCTTGTGGTACAAGTGACGCCTTTGTGGTTTAAATAAACAGTAGTAAGTTACGGTTCAGTCACTGATACAGCGTTTGGAGGTGCAAGCTAAGCAAATGTTAAACCCTCGGTTTCTCACGCATAACTTTTAGTGACGCGTGACTTTTAGCAATATTAGGCTATGTTTACAATGGGAATTTCCTCTCTCTCAGTCAGTAATACTCTTGTTGTGCTTTCTGCGCTTTAGGTTTCTTGAAAACTACGATTATATTCGGCGAAATGATGGACTCCCGGAGAGACGGAGTAGATTGTCTGTTTCCATAGCCTTAGCGTCTGTCTGCAGTGTCTATATCTTTCACTGTGCTCTTTCTTACACGTTAATCTGTCCATTTAAATGTATTCCTCAGAGTCTTAACACAATCACAATCAGGGAGCGGTTCTTCATCAGATTGTGCACCTGCGCTTTTTGCCTATTGCGCCTTACAAATAAGTGACTTTTCGTTAATTTTGTGTTTGTGTAAATGAATTACATAAAGCTTGATAATGAAATTCAAGAAAGATACCAGCTAGTCACAGTGGCATCGAGGACACTGTAACCGTCTATGTTACGCTTGAGAGAACCAGTTTGACCTGATTTTCCCTGTGTCACGTGGGTTGGACTGTTCAGCAAGCTGAATGAATTCGGCTGATCATGCACCCCTGTCAGTGTACTCAACCTCATACCAGGCCTCAAGTCGTGGCCAGTTTAGTCTCCTTGTTGTTGTGGCACTAGCTACAGCAGGCACAAGAAGCCACATCTGTCAGTCTAGTTTTAAACAAGGTTGCGCCTTTCTGCTACTGAAATGGAGTCTGCAACCAGTTGTAAGATGAGAAATGCTTGATTCTTTGTTAAGCCAACATCCCAGTGATCACTTGACTGAAGTGGCCTACCTATGGCTTGCTACTCAGGTTGCCCTGTGAACTGACCTGAAAGCCTGTGCTTCGTAATCTGTCATCTGCTATTCTAGGATGCTTGTAAATATTTTAAGAAAGGAATAGCGAGAGAGTATAGTCTTGTATTGGCTGCAACTCCGGAGGGCCTGCTCATTAATTAAAACACAGTATCAGTCCTGCTCTTTGGAGGTTCAGCCACCACCTACGTAATGTTGTGTTAACCATACAATTACACATGATCACGAGTTTGGTCTGGTTTGCCTTAAGTCTTCAAGATAATGAGATAATGTAAAAAGTGAAATAGCTTTTGAGGCTATCTTGCTCTGTAAATTTACTTTATTGTAACTTGAGTCAGGATGTCGGAGTCAAGAGACAGGGTCCCTCCCTGTCTCTCCAGTCAAATATGTAAATCCATGGAATAGGCAGAATAGAGGCATTATTACTTGATAGGAGGGGTAGAGTTGACTCTTCCTTAAGCCCTGCCCCTTTGTGATGGTCCAACAAGCTGTCAGAGCGAGCATGGAGCCCACACAGTAATGAACTGCATTCCCTCAAGAAAAATGATCAATTCTTTTGAAAAACAAATAAGCAGTTTCAGAGAGAAGCAGACAGAAGATCAACAATATGTATTTGAATGATAAATCCAGGATGTCAAACTCCCTCAGCAGCAAAAACAGGTTAAAAAGATATAGATACTTAAAAGCTAAAGCCCGACTATAGGCTACAGTTCACCGTGATAAAGTGAACCATCACATCACTGACAGTTGAGACAGAAGACAATGAATATAAAGGAAAACTTTGCCAGTATTCAACCATTTGTGTGTCACTGTGGTGTGTGCAGATCCAGGAGAAACCAAACACCGCTCATCTGCACACACTGTGATGACACACAGCTGGTTGAATATTGACAATGTTTCACCGCTTCCCTTCACTAGTTCCTGTAGAGCAGGGTAGTCCTTGATAAGGATAGACCGATACATCGGCCGGCCGATATATCGGGCCGATATTTGAGTTTTTTACTTGTATCGGCATCAGCCCATACGCGCGTGGGTTCGCAGATTTATTTTTCCCTGGCACTTTTTTTCATTTGAAAGTATGTGGTTAAGTTGAACAAAGCTGTTGAATCCTACTGTGTACAGTAGTTGTTGTTTTATTTATGCTTCAGCTTAAATATTTATTTAGCTTATAAAGACATTACTGGAAGATTTAAGAGCACTGACCTCTTTTTTATTTGAATGTATAATAATAAAAATAATATTCTACCTGTTCTACCTCAACTTTCCATCTTGTTTTAATATTTTTTACTGTTCAATAAATGTTTCTTATTTTAAACTTGAGACCTGTAATATTTGTTATCATTGTGACATTTTTTTAATGTAAATTGAGGGAGCAAAAGCAGTATCGGCCCCAAATATCAGCTCAAGAAAATCGGCAGTCCATAATCGGTCATCGGCTAAGGGTGATGGAAAAAAATCGGTATCGGCATCGGCCCTAAAAAATCCATATCGGTCTATCCCTAGTCCTTGATTCAGTATTATCATTAAGAAGCAAAAGCAGCATGTGTATACGTTCAGTTAGTTAGCTAGCTAGTTAGCTGAATGTATACACATGCTGCTTTTGCTTTGTAATAGCTAGCTAGCTAGCTAACCCTGCACTTTTCAGGGTTTGATTTTGGTTTTGGAATGGCGAAGAAACATATATCTCCTTTCAACCTCTCCAGGTAATAAGTATCATTATTACATGTGCCCCAGGCACAATGTTAAGCTAAAAAAAACATCCAGCCTGAAAATTGAGAAAATCTGAGAAGATTGAATGAGAGTCTACGGAGCACAGCCGTGTAACTGGCTGATTCTACGCTATGATTGGTCAGTCTGCATTCGAGGGGTGCGACTTAGTGAAGGGTCAAGGGTCCGTGAGACTTTATTGGTTTAAATTTCTGACTAGCCATGCCATCACCATGGAGGGGCATAAAGTGAAGACAAAGATAAAGTCAAGGTTCGAATAAAGTTGAAATACTGGTTTGTTTGATTGAAAACAATCATTTTCTAAATGCTAATAAACCACGGAACCCAGAACAGACGCAATGACCAGCAGTAAGATGGACACTTTTCTGGATTCTGAATGATTTATTTACTCTGTGTGTGAATGTGTCTGTCTTTCTGTCTGTCTGTTTTTCTTTTAGGTCTAAACTAAACCATGCTGAAATGGCTTTCCGGTGAAGAGGGAGAGCCTGGCCCTGGAGTAAGTACACATGTACTTATTTTTCATTACTTGAATGAATGGTCACATTGTAATCTGTGTCTACATTAAGAATGATCACATATTTTGTGTTTGGGTAACATGTCTCATGACTTGTTTCCATTGAACCATTTAAAAAAAAAAAGATGGATGCAATAATTCCAGACTTGAAAATGGATTGTGCTGAAACGGAGGTCACTAAAGAGAAACACAGGTTCATGTCTCAGGGTTCCCACGGCCATGATATTCCAGGAAAATCAGAAAAGCTGTTTTCCAGTCCTGCAAATGGTTTGGAATAAACAGAATGCCTTGGAAAAGTTTGGAATATACATTGTTTTGGCTCATGTTCAAATAAGTTCATAGAAATCCCAAAACATGTCTAACATTAGGCGAAGTAATTTCTTCGTATTACTAATTTAAAACAAGTGCTGCACTGCATGACCATTAAAACATCATTAGTGTCACATGATACACATTGACTAGACTGGCAACAAGTCATTGTAGCTAGTTGGTGGCAGAAATGTCTAATGAGAGAGTAAAGTAAGCAAGCACTAAAAGCCGTTTTCATGAATCATTTTATATTATCTTTATTACTAGATGTTTAATGGGCTCAAATAAAACCCAGCGAAAGCTTTGCAGTCTGTTTCATGTTCAGATAGACTGGAATTAGGTAGACTGCTGAGCTCAGGGCTTTAGCTCAGACAACCGGAGCTCACACTTCCTGTGAGGGGGTATCACTGCTCCAGTTTAAATCCCCCTGCATCCCCATCCTATTTACTGCACTGCCTGTATGGTTATCTTCATATATTAAGTCTTGCTGGGAATCAGTGATTGATAAAAATGCTCAAAAACATTAAATCCACTCAACTCACACTCATCCATATAGCTACTAATCTGAAGTGTTAAAAGAGCAACATGACTCATCTTTTGAGACATCCATTAGCCTTTACCTCAGTCATGTTTGTTTGTATTCCTTTTCACTAATAAGCCCTCTTGTTCCTCCTGACAGACACTGGATTGGTATTGTGACATTTACTGACTTTTGAGATGGATCATGTATTGGCCACACATGTCTGATCCACATTAAATAGACCCTTTCCGTCACTGTCTTTTTTAAAAAGTCTATACACAATATAGGTGTATGACCATCAGCTATTGGTGTGTATTTACAATCTCATGCTACTTTGCACATCATGGAATAAGCCCAATCTGTTTGGCACAGTGAGGTATACAGATTTGAAATTGAAAAAGAAAAAAGATAACAGTTGCAGAATAGTATTTATGTATCCAAAAATAAAAACTGAAATCACTGCATCCCTTTTGCTCCATTATTGGTCCTCTTTCAGCAATCACAAGCGTTACAATCTCTGTTTTATTTAGGTTCTGTTGTCTCCTGATGCTAGGTCCTAGTGCTCCTTAATCTCACACACAGTTAAATACACACACTCTAAAGCTGGCATACTCCAGGTGGCTCTCTAAAATGTTGTCGCAGACAAGTACAAGTATACTTATTCCAGCACAGGGTGTGTTCAGTTGTTGTCTAGCCAGCATGTGCATTTGGTGCAGCATTCAAAACCAAATGCAGTGCTTCTTTTGGGTCACCAGCCCACCATCTCTTTCATCTGTCCCCAGGGCCCAGGCTCTCCCCATGTTGCTGCTGCTGCTGGTGGTGGAGAGGCTGCTGCAGAAGAAATGGCAGACCGACTCACCCAAACTGAGCTGCTTGTCACTCAGCTGAAGGAGATGATTCGGGAGAAGGATGCAACACTTCGTGCCAAAGATGACCAACTGAAGGTGAGGAAAGTTTCTCTCCTACCTTCAAGAAGCTCGCCTCAAATAAACTGGGTTACTGAAAAGTAACACAAATATGAGGAGCACTGTTGGAGAACTCCGATAACTGATAATTACCTCCCTCTCATTACTGACACCGATACTGTAACTGATAATTCACCTTTTTGTATTTTTAAAATAATTTTACAAACTGCAGTGAGAAAAAATAGATGATTTAAGATTCCATGGCTCTGACCTAACCAAATTTAACGGATAGCACTATTGTTAACACAACAAAAACAATGAACAGTTCTGACTCTTCCATACTGGCCAACATTAGGCTGTGAAAAAGAGGGAGAGAAAGAGGGAGTATTGACAAATGGTCCTCAACGCCCCTGCCCCCATAGAACCCTACACCACAGATAGATATAATAAATACAGGGATGTGAAAGTAAAATGACTTTAAAGTCATTCTCAGTCTTAAATTCATAGCCAACTGTAAAACCAAAATAAAAAAACATACTAAATGAGCACAAAAGGTTTAAAGGTTAAAACTTTATGTCAAACTAGGCTACAGTGTTTCCCCTTTGTTACTGGGGTGTATGCTACATGTGTAGTAGCCTATACAACTGTTTGTGGAGAGAAAGAGAGGTATTATGAAGCCCAGTGTCACTGTGTGAATCCCTGGTTTATCAGTCTGCAGACCGAAGACTCTATTAACAGAGATAAACAGAGTGACAGCTGACTCATATGAACGGTCCAGCACTGATGCCCATGGGCAGGTCTGCCTCACATCTGGTGTGAGAAATGTCTGTATTGTCAAGCTACACTTCTATAAACATGTCCAGACACCATCTCATCGTTGCACAATAGACTAACTGACATCTACCAAGTAGAATGGCGATGCCCTAATGATTCACCTCACACATTAACACTCACCTCAAACAATAAAGTGGCTCTGTCTCACACACACGCAGTGACCGAGAGAGAAATAGAGATTGTCACTGTATAAGCAGAGGGCAGAGGCTGAGTGAGCACAGTCAGGCAGGGTTGACATGCTCCAGACTGGGTTGCTAGGAAACAATACAAATTAAGGGTTAACTGTAGCATCACACAGCTAACCCAATGGTCACTAATGGGTTTATTGACAGAATGGAGCCTTCTTGGTGTGAGTTTGGTGGGGCCGTTTGAACTCTTCCCCTAGCCTTAGAATGTTCTTTAAGGGTGGTTCTATTAGGTGTTCTATGTTCAGCATTGAATGTGAGCCGCTGCTTATGTGTTAACTTGGGCTAGCGTTCCAGAGACAGTCCATCAGTGCTGTATCTTACCTGTTTAACGGCAGCGGGAAGTTTGCTGATCAGGTTGGGAGTCTGGCGGTCGGGGATCAGACCTTTGGGACAATTGTGTTGTCTTCCTCTAAAACAGTGAATGACGTCTACACTGCAACGTTGACATGTTTGACTCTCTAGTCACCATGCTGGACTTGTTGCTCTTTTTCTTCTGTTTTTTTGGCAGCTCCAACTTTAAAGGTGAACCACCACATACTGTGTCGAGGTGTGTAGATGCTGCCCTTATTAAGTCAACAAAAGCAATCTGGATTTGTATTATTGGCGCTATTTATTAGTTATAATGTCATTATTGGAAAAATACATAATAGTAAAAATAAATGTCCCTTTATAGGCTGATAATTTTTCAGCCCAATGTATATTATGCATCCTCAGTTATAACACATAATAAATATCTGTTGGTTCAATGAAATCATTATTAGGACCAAATTTAAAATTCATCTTTAGAAAACCTATAATATAATAATAGTTGGATGGATTTTGGAGTGCCCTTATTTTGCAGTTGAAACCTGAACTGCAGCTACACCGAAGCCAAGCACAGTGTTTCATGGGGGTTATTATGAAGTTACTGTTTCTCAGTTTTGTTTTGTAGCCTGATAATTTCAGTCACTTTGTGTTTAAAATACCGATATGATAATTCCACGTGTTTTGGCTTGGATGGATATTTAATGTGATTTTCCTTGTACTTAATGCAATATTGAATGCTCTGGTGCCATCTGAGAGGGATTTGTATATGACAGAGCCAGGCACTGTTGGTCACATGAGTTTCTCTGCTCCTGTTAGTCACTGAGTGAGTTCACTCTGTAAAAAACAGGATCTAGTTAACTATTAAACTCCCAAGTCAAAGTCTACTACACAATACTAAAGACAAGAATGTGAGATTAGAGTTCAGCCACGATACAGTAAATGCCTGGCGTAGAAGCAACCTTACAGGAGAGTGTAAACAAAGACATTCATTCCATCACAGGCCATCATCACACTACCATTCATCTCACACTGTCCAGGTCAACATGTTTGGCAGCATCTTTTCAAATGTTCTTGTAAGAATTGCTTCTGCATAAAGCATGTAACTTATCATATGTCAAGCTTGAGATAAAGAGCATATTGTCCTTGACCCAGGTGGAGAAAGAGACATGTGAGTCCAAATTGTCAAAGCTGCGTCTGCAGAACAAAGCCAAGGTGACCTCCCTCACCGCACAGCTGGAGGAGCTGAAGAAACAACAGGGAGGTCAGGGCACGCCAACACACAGCAAAAAGGTAGAGGCATGCACACACATCCATGCTTGTATCAGTTTATGTGAATACCTACAATGAATGCATAAATTCCATAAACCTCAACGCTATGTCTGATATGTATCTGACTGAATTTTAATCCCAATTCATATTTACACAATAAGCAATTTCACCACTAGGGGGCACAAAGGATACAGTGCAGATTCATTGTAAAGCACATGCATCATCGACTTATGAAGTTGTTACTGCTAATATGTAAGCAAATAAATAAGAGCAATATGAGCATCCAGTTTGAGTCATGTTACTGGTCTTCTGGCAAATGTAGTCCAATGTGTTCCTGATTTTATGTTATTTATTCTATGTCTTCTTGTTTCCCTGTAGGGGCCATCAGAAGGAGGAGGGGATCAAGCCAGTCGAGGCAAGATTGTCTTACTAAAGAAGAAGGTTGAGGAACTAGAGCAGCAGCTTGCACAAAGACAAGAGGAACTGGAAAACAAGGCAGAGTAATTTTATGTACAGCAAAATGAGATAGATTGGCTCTCCTCGTAAACTCCTGTGTAAACAATGTTATTTTGCGTGAGTGGTATCACACAGAGGGTTTGCATTGTTATATTTAGAAGATTAATTATAAATATTTTGTTAGGGAGAGTCAAACTGTTTCCAGTGTTATTATCATACTATCCCTGATGTATCAGTGATTGTGTTCTCATGCTCTGCGCAGATCTGACACCTGTCTGTCTGCCCACCCACCTGTTTTCATTACCGCCTCTGAAGCTCAGTGCACTGCTGTTTCCTGGTAAAGATAGAGGGGCAGCACAGACCACCAGTAGACAATAACCTTATATTTTCATAAAATACACTCGCATTCACAAATATGTAGGTAACTACAACAGACATTCATGTTATCTTACATCATCACTTAAGTCAGTGACGATGGTGCTTTGCTGTCCATAGTCACGTCCCATGATAATTCTACATTGTGATAATGCAATTGCCCTATTGATCAATACTATATTGACTCATGTCAATGATGTTCCGATGAACTTACTGTCCAGGGGATGCGCCTTGTTGAAAAAATATTTTCACCCCAAGACCAACTTTTCTTAGAATAGAAGAAAATAAGCATATTTCTAAGAATGTTGAATATTAAATTTATACAGTAACATGTTTACATTTTTATGGATGATCCATAAAAACTCGGGATTACCACAAATTACCACAAATCACATTTATGTATCACATTTATGTATCATCTGATTGACCTTATACTGGGTAGATGATTTTGTTGCTCTCCAAACTCAGCTCAAAATGGGACATTTGTATAATATTTTGTACATAGACTATTTATTATAATAATACATATACTGTCTGTGGCTTTGCAAATAAAGTTTTCAGATTTGGGATTTTAATTCACTTTCAGATACATTTTCAACATACATCAATATAACTATAATTATAACCAAATAACATTAAACACCAGTTTAACTCTACAGTATGTCAAAAAACAAAGATTGGGGACCCACTCAAATGACCAGCTGTTGGTCCCCACTCCCCAGGACTCACAACATTGAAAATTATCAGCATCACAGCATTTTATTGATTTTCTGTTCAGTGTACATAGGCTATTTCTTTGCTGGGGTCTGTGTTGGCAGCACAAACTTAAAGCAAAAAGACATTCAAACTGTGTACTTCAATATGTGTTTATTTATCACGAGTCATACTATCGCAGTATTCAACATTATCGCATATTGCATGTTTTCAAGATAGAGTGCAGCCCTAGCTTTAAACAAGTTAAGCCCAAAGGAACCATTAGCAAAGACTCTTTATTTTCCTGACTTGTTCGTTAAGTCCAGTTGCTAATGACTTATTACATTGGACAGGCTAACAATAGTGTGTGTGTTTGGGGCCAAAATACATTTCTGATCTGCTGCTCTGCAATGAACGATACACACTTCTTGGATGGCTTGGTGCAGGTCTGCTTACCGTCCCCAAACTTAATATTTGAGAAGCAGCATTCAGTTTTTATGCACCACATATCTGAAACAAATTCCCAGAAAACTTGAGATCTGCTCCAGCTCTCAGTGCTTTTAATTCAGGGCTCAAAAAACGTCTATGCCTTTAATTAAACTCACTGTGGAACTATTTATTGATATCTTGCACTTCATAGAAACAGCAATTTTCATTTTTTCATTTTACTGTTTAATCTGCCCTTTTCTGTTGTGGCGGGGTTTGTAAGGTTTAATTGACTGAGGTAGACAACTCTGATTTTCCCAGGTATACATTTACAGTGAACAAACAGGCATTAGAGTCTGTTTACATGTGTCCATGCCAAAGATAGCATACAACCACGAGGTGGTAATTGTAGTTTTCTAATGAAAAGCTGATTACTTCTTTCTTCTAGAGGATGGAGGTCGAGTCACAGCGGCAGCGGGGTGAAGAAATGGATGCCATGCTGACAGAGAGGGACAGGAAACTGGCAGAAAAAGAGGCATATATTGTTCACCTGCAAACAGCACAAGCAGGAGATCAGCCCGTCACATCTGCACCACAACAAAAGGTCATACACCTCACAAGAATGTGGTGTGAACATCATCTTTTCAGAACTTTTTCACTGTAAACATTTTCACATCTTGAGATTAGGACAGAAGAAATAACTGAGGATAGAGTGTTCCCAGGCATTTATTCATTTAAGTTCCACCCAAAATGCAATAATGCATGTTAGTTGCATGTCCTGCACTCTATAGTATATTGTCAGTCTACTCATCAGTGCTAAGTCTACTCATCAGTGTTATACTGTGCCATACCTCCTCAGGAAGCAGAGGACAGTGGAGCAATGCAGGATCTGCAGCTGCTGGTGCAGAGCCTAAACAAGAAGGTGGGAGAAGCAGATGAGCGCAACAGTTTGCTGCAGGAGCAGACGGACAGCCTCAAAGAGCTGTTGGCCACAGAGAAGGAGCAGTACACTCAAAAGGAGAGCATGTACAAACAGAATGTAAGTTTCCAAAGCAATCAGTTGTTACTCTAGCTAATTTGTTTGGTTGCACAGGAATTTTGCTTCAAAATTCATGCAAGCAGTGACGTGTCTATGGTACAATTTGATACTGTTGTTGTCCGTAATTTTTATGAGAAGTGTTGGTATATCTGATGATGCACACTGTGTTTTTTTTTTTAGATCCAGACATTCAAAGACATTATTATTCAGAAAGATAACCAACTGATGGAGATCAACCAGATGCATGAACAGGAGCTCTTCAAGCTAGCAGCAAAGTCTGATGCCAGCGCAGACTTAGAGCAGGTAGTGACAACACTCATTTCTAAATGAATTAGTGAGGAAACACTTATTCTGTTAACTAACAGAAGTTCTCCTGTTTTCTCTTTGTAATATTGTTATTGTACAATTACTTATGTGCTACTCAAAGGATACTCAAGAGTGCCTTACCACAGTCAAGTTACTGATGTAGCAACATTTACTTTGCAACACATGGATCATAGAAAGTTTTCATTGTTGGTTGTGTAATGTAAACACATCTTTTTTGTCTCTTCCTTAGCTTTTGAAGGCTCTAAAGCAGAAGCTTCATGAGAAGGAGGAAGTGCTGCTGGGTAAAGCGCAGGTCATTGACGTTCTGCAGGGAGAGGTAGATGGCAGGGACCAACAGATAAAGGTAAGGAACAACATTTTTTCACTTTAAACATTCTTTTCTTCCTGGTGTGTATTTGGTGATGATGTGCTTGGTTTTGTAAATGCTTACGTAAGTATTCTGCCTTGATAAATTTAATGCAGTTCTTTAACTCTTAACTCATCTGTCCTCTTCATCATCTTTTCACCCCACAGGAGCTAACAGAGCGGCTGCGTCGGCTGCAAGTAGAACGAGAGAGCCTGGAATCCAAGATGGAGGCAGAGAAGCATGTGATGCGGGCACAACTTCGCGACCTGATGGAAAAGCAGCAAGCGGAGGTGCAGCGAATGGCTGAGCAGCATCAGGCACAGATGGCCCAAATGCAGCAGGATCTCCTGGGGCAGCTGGAGGAGCTGAGGAAGGCCTCGGTAGCAGAACCATCTCCCAGTCAGGAGGTCTCAGGAAGTGGAATTATACTTGCAGATTCAGCCTACATCCAACGGATAGCTGAGCTGGAAGGTTGGTTGTTTTTAATTAGGATTATTCAGTCTCACTGTTGCGGAAGAAATAAAGAGAAATTTTCATGGTGGTTTAAGATAGTCAGCAGCTAGTTGCATTTGACTATGCGTAAATCAGTGCCATGCAGAGACAGGTGCTCAAGTGAAAAAAAAGGGCATCCCTTCCACAAACATTTTTTGTACGCTTGCATAGCGCAGGAGGTTTCATAAGTGCTGGCACCAGAGGAGCTCTTTAGGCCTAAGTACATTCAATATATTTGTGCACAGTAATGAGCAGGGAAAATGTCTATCTGAGGTGTCTTAAGATCTGTACTATGTGCACCTAACAGCTGCAACAAATACACATTCGCTTTTTACATTTATCATTTATAACAGACAACAAAGAAAACAAAGCCACATTGTGCATGTTTTAGTGGTCTATACAATATATAGCCTTTCAAAATCAACAATTTTTTACACAAAATTTAAAAAAAAATGCTCTGGATAAATAAAATGATAGACCAACAAACCAATCTAGTAAGTAGGTGTATGGGCAGTTGCAACAATCAGGCTAAGTGTCTTCTGCTCTCCTCTCCTTCCCTTGTTCTCTACTGCTTTCCTTTGCTCTCCTCTTCTCAATTTGTTCTCTTCCTCCCATTTTCTTCTCCTTCTCTTTCTTTTTCAAATAGCCATGTACTAATTCTTACAATTTTCTTCTAAATGAGCTTTATATATTCTTAAAAAATCTCAGTGGCTCTAGCTCTGTGCTCCTCCTCTCCTTCTCTGCGCTCTTTTATGCAAGGCAGGTTCATGCAGCACCAAACCACATGTCAGATTTGTTTAAAGGAATTATCAGAGCCACGGTGCAGAAGATGTAGACAATATTTCAAATTGAGTTTTGGTTTATAAAGACGCGTCACAACGGGAAAACAATTCAGAGTCTGTCTCCACTCGTACCGGGCAGCTGTTAAACCCAAATCTGATAGAGACTGATTTTATTTGATATTCTCTCTCTCTTCATTTTTTGCAGCTCAAGCAAAGCAAAAAACAGACGAGGCCAGCAGATCAGAGGCCAAATTCCTGAAAATGAAAGCCTGGTCGAAATCTCGGATTAGACAATTGGAGGAGGAGCTGAAGAAAAGCCAGGTGAGATGACAACATTTTCAGATTTGATTTTCAAGGATTTAATGATTATGCTCCTTTCTATAGATGCCCTGTTAGATTTTTCTTTGTTGAAATGCACTCTTGTTATCCCTTGTCAGATAAAAAATATGTTAATATCCAAAAATATCAAGCATAACAAAATGCATGAGGAACTCCTCTGAGCAAGGCTGCGAGGCAAAAAATGAGAGCCATTTAAAAGATGTTTACTTTGTTACCTTTAGGCTGGAGTTGCCCTCCCAGACCTGACTGCCCTGCAGAGTCGTATCACAGCACTGGAGGAGGAGAGGGAGGAAAATCTATGGAAATTAGAGCAATTTGAGGAGCTCAAAGCAAAGAACGGTACCAAAATCAAACCAGAGTGGCTTCTGCTTTTTCCCAAGTGTAACATAAACATCAGCATATCACATTTCATTTGTAAATTTCACTTCTCTACTTTATGTCTTAACTTCCCCAGAATTATAGTTAATATGCATTATTAATAGCTGTGATCTCAAAATGAACATTGTGTGTTTAATGTTTGCAAGAAATGCTGGAGGCTAAGCTGGTGGTATATGAGGAGCAACAGAGGACACTACAGGCAGACCTAGAGCAGTTCACCAAGAGGGCTGCCTCTCAGGTCAGGGTTCCAGGCTTTTCCTAAATGTTGCGGCTTTATGAAACCTGCTCATTGGTGATCTCCTTTAACTCTCTGCTCCTTCTGATCACAGGCAAGTGAGTCCGGCAGTGCTGATGACACCCAGAGCCAGGTGCTAGAGTGGCAGGAGATGGTAGCTGATGCAGTGAGCGCCAGGGACCGCGCCAAGGAGGAGAAGGCTGCCATGGCCCTCCGCATCAGCCACATGGAGGAGGAAAGAGAGGGTAAGGCTGTTGCTTGACGAAGACACAAACTCAACAGGCTCTGTTGTTCATCACCATTAGGTAACCAGGAGTAACTATCAGAGTCACAATTCAATGAAAAGCCTGCGCCATTGTTTATATTGTATAGAAAATCACACATGGATGTTGGTGTTTTTTATGTTCACATATTTGCCTAATGCACACCTAATCTGCGTAGAGAATCTCACACTGCCAGGCTCATGCAATGAATGAAAAAATACACTTAAGTAACTAATATGTGATTGGAAATCTTCCTTCTGATTATTAGCTCTGTGCATAATGCAGCATGTGCCACAGACTTAAGCAAAATCATTTTTCTGGTTTGTACAAATTACAAGTATCTAAAATATTTCTTTAAGAAATACTTCATCCCCCAAGTGATCATTTGTTATTTAATAACTCACCCTGTGCACAGCTGTATCCAAATATTTATTACAAACTCACAGACAACTCGTGCAGCATAATCCAGGTCTCAATTTTCCAGATGTATGCTCAGTACTTACCAAACCCGCCTTTGTGCTTAAATGTAACATTTGAAACACTGTGGTACGTCAACGCATTTGCATTACTCCTCTGTGCATGAAACTGTTTATGCAGAAATCTATCACCCACCAGGTTGCTGGCAATCCCAGCTGATATTCCTGTTTTTCAGAGGCTCTAGAAGGCTTTTTAATAGCTGTGATCTCAAAATGAACATTGTGTGTTCAATGTTTGCAAGAAATGCTGGAGGCTAAGCTGGCGGTATATGAGGAACAACAGAGGACACTACAGGCAGACATAGAGCAGTTCACTAAGAGGGCTGCCTCTCAGGTCAGAAGTTTTAAAGCTAGAGTGAAAGGTTCCTTTACCTCTCACCTCAAGATATCTAAATGAAAATGGGTTCTATGGGTACCTCCTGTTTACAGACATGCCCATTTTATGCTAGTCCCATACTGTTTTGGGCACAAAAAAGCACCTCTTTGTATGCAGTATAAATGTGCTTTTTCACCTGTTATGCTTGAATATTTCTGCATACTGAGGTCGCTAAACAGTCTTGGAATTGCATAAATTGGATCTGACTGGGAAGCTGAGACTCTTGTAGATGCAATGGGCCCAATTTTATTCAGTTATGATGATGTTAGCCTCCATAATAGCCATTTCATTTTAGTGAGACCATTTCTTTAATGGACATCACTGTATAAAATTACCTGTAGTGACCTCTAGTAGGGGTGGGCCATATCATCTTGTTCACAAAAATGCTGGTATATTTTTTAACATCATATGAAAATTTCATATTGTGATATTTGAGATATTTGGACTTGTTGACATTTTGACATCATACTGTTTCCCCTGGCAACAACAAACATGGCTGAAAGCGAAGTAATTAGCAACTCCTCGGTCATGATTAGAGGAGACATGGCAGAGCATAAAGGTCCAGGTGGGAAAAAAAAGCCAAATCAATCATTTAGGATTTTGCTAAAAGAGAATAAGTCACCTGTTGATTTACATATATATAGATCACAGGGTACATTTTTTTTGTATTTAGGAACTGTTCAAATGTGTAATTAGTGGTAGATTTTATTATGTTGAACTTTCAGGATAATCACAGTCTCATGAAACTTCATGTAATGTGGGTTAGGGTTAGTGTGATAATGTCATCTATTGGAGGGTTTTTTGACCATTTTTATCAATTGGCATGTGGTAAAAAAAAAATACTTACCTTTAGCACCCAGATGGTCTCAACCCAAAAATTGCTGTAACAACTTATGAGACATAACTGAGCATGGGAATGGCCATCCTATACTTTGATTATAATGGTCTAAGCCCCCATACACTTCAAACCTCGAACCAAAGTTTGAATAGGCACCTAACCAAAACAAAATGTTTGTTACAGATTTATGACTAGAAAAACTTGACACATAGTGCTGAACTGCATCTCATATTAATCTTCAGGTTTCCAGCTTTTAGGTGATGTATACCACTTCCATGTGGCATATACTGCTGACCTGCTATCTCCCCAAAAGATCCCCTGCCCCCCCAAAAAGGACAAAAATGAGCCTATGTTGGTCTCAGAGGGTTAGATAGTACAGTTTTTGTGAAAATGCACGTGTTTGTGAAGTACTGAGCATATGACTGGATGAATGAGACTTGGATTATATTGCACACAGCACAGTTTTGCTGTTGTTGAATACAGATCCCTATGACTTCAATTCATTAAAAATGTTGGATGGGTAAAAAAATGTTTTCTTCCTGAATTCAACATAACACAGGGTGAGTAATTGATATATAAATGATCTTTTCGGGGGTTAAGTATCCTTTTAATATACTGTAATTTTACTTGTGGCCTTAATTTACTATAACCCAACTTTCCATTCTTTTCATTGTAATTGACATAATTAGCACCTAAGGTAGATTTATAGTTGAGCGTCGGCTCTACACAAAGCCTACGCTTTACCCTACATGGGTGGCCTAAACCTTTGTGAGCATTATACTTGTGCAATGCTGTGTATGTGTCCCTCTGCAGTTACATCTCCAAAATGTCAGTCAGTGGGGATTCTGTGAAGAATTGTTAAGTTTGATTCATTCAAAACACAGATTAAACATTGCTTAATGGGGACAATTTCACACAAGTACATAAACTGGCTTCACTTTAACTCACAGGAGCCACGTGTGTGTATATATGTATGTATGTGTATATATATATATATATATACAGTACAGGCCAAAAGTTTGGACACACCTTCTCATTCAATGCGTTTTCTTTATTTTCATGACTATTTACATTGTAGATTCTCACTGAAGGCATCAAAACTATGAATGAACACATGTGGAGTTATGTACTTAACAAAAAAAGGTGAAATAACTGAAAACATGTTTTATATTCTAGTTTCTTCAAAATAGCCACCCTTTGCTCTGATTACTGCTTTGCACACTCTTGGCATTCTCTCCATGAGCTTCAAGAGGTAGTCACCTGAAATGGTTTCCACTTCACAGGTGTGCCTTATCAGGGTTAATTAGTGGAATTTCTTGCTTTATCAATGGGGTTGGGACCATCAGTTGTGTTGTGCAGAAGTCAGGTTAATACACAGCCGACAGCCCTATTGGACAACTGTTAAAATTCATATTATGGCAAGAACCAATCAGCTAACTAAAGAAAAACGAGTGGCCATCATTACTTTAAGAAATGAAGGTCAGTCAGTCCGGAAAATTGCAAAAACTTTAAATGTGTCCCCAAGTGGAGTCGCAAAAACCATCAAGCGCTACAACGAAACTGGCACACATGAGGACCGACCCAGGAAAGGAAGACCAAGAGTCACCTCTGCTTCTGAGGATAAGTTCATCCGAGTCACCAGCCTCAGAAATCGCAAGTTAACAGCAGCTCAGATCAGAGACCAGATGAATGCCACACAGAGTTCTAGCAGCAGACCCATCTCTAGAACAACTGTTAAGAGGAGACTGCGCCAATCAGGCCTTCATGGTCAAATAGCTGCTAGGAAACCACTGCTAAGGAGAGGCAACAAGCAGAAGAGATTTGTTTGGGCCAAGAAACACAAGGAATGAACATTAGACCAGTGGAAATCTGTGCTTTGGTCTGATGAGTCCAAATTTGAGATCTTTGGTTCCAACCTCCGTGTCTTTGTGAGACGCAGAAAAGGTGAACGGATGGATTCCACATGCCTGGTTCCCACTGTGAAGCATGGAGGAGGAGGTGTGATGGTGTGGGGGTGTTTTGCTGGTGACACTGTTGGGGATTTATTCAAAATTGAAGGCACACTGAACCAGCATGGCTACCACAGCATCCTGCAGCGACATGCCATCCCATCCGGTTTGCGTTTAGTTGGACGATCATTTATTTTTCAACAGGACAATGACCCCAAACACACCTCCAGGCTGTGTAAGGGCTTTTTGACCAAGAAGGAGAGTGATGGAGTGCTGCGGCAGATGACCTGGCCTCCACAGTCACCGGACCTGAACCCAATCGAGGTGGTTTGGGGTGAGCTGGACCGCAGAGTGAAGGCAAAGGGGCCAACAAGTGCTAAACACCTCTGGGAACTCCTTCAAGACTGTTGGAAAACCATTTCAGGTGACTACCTCTTGAAGCTCATGGAGAGAATGCCAAGAGTGTGCAAAGCAGTAATCAGTGTATATATATATATATATATATATATATATATATATATACATATATATATACACATATACACACACACACACACACACATACATATATATGTGTGTGTGTGTGTGTGTGTATATATATATATACAGTACAGGCCAAAAGTTTGGACACACCTTCTCATTCAATGCGTTTTCTTTATTTTCATGACTATTTACATTGTAGATTCTCACTGAAGGCATCAAAACTATGAATGAACACATGTGAAGTTATGTACTTAACAAAAAAAGGTGAAATAACTGAAAACATGTTTTATATTCTAGTTTCTTCAAAATAGCCACCCTTTGCTCTGATTACTGCTTTGCACACTCTTGGCATTCTCTCCATGAGCTTCAAGAGGTAGTCACCTGAAATGGTTTTCCAACAGTCTTGAAGGAGTTCCCAGAGGTGTTTAGCACTTGTTGGCCCCTTTGCCTTCACTCTGCGGTCCAGCTCACCCCAAACCATCTCGATTGGGTTCAGGTCCGGTGACTGTGGAGGCCAGGTCATCTGCCGCAGCACTCCATCACTCTCCTTCTTGGTCAAATAGCCCTCACACAGCCTGGAGGTGTGTTTGGGGTCATTGTCCTGTTGAAAAATAAATGATCGTCCAACTAAACGCAAACCGGATGGGATGGCATGTCGCTGCAGGATGCTGTGGTAGCCATGCTGGTTCAGTGTGCCTTCAATTTTGAATAAATCCCCAACAGTGTCACCAGCAAAACACCCCCACACCATCACACCTCCTCCTCCATGCTTCACAGTGGGAACCAGGCATGTGGAATCCATCCATTCACCTTTTCTGCGTCTCACAAAGACACGGCGGTTGGAACCAAAGATCTCAAATTTGGACTCATCAGACCAAAGCACAGATTTCCACTGGTCTAATGTCCATTCCTTGTGTTTCTTGGCCCAAACAAATCTCTTCTGCTTGTTGCCTCTCCTTAGCAGTGGTTTCCTAGCAGCTATTTGACCATGAAGGCCTGATTGGCGCAGTCTCCTCTTAACAGTTGTTCTAGAGATGGGTCTGCTGCTAGAACTCTGTGTGGCATTCATCTGGTCTCTGATCTGAGCTGCTGTTAACTTGCGATTTCTGAGGCTGGTGACTCGGATGAACTTATCCTCAGAAGCAGAGGTGACTCTTGGTCTTCCTTTCCTGGGTCGGTCCTCATGTGTGCCAGTTTCGTTGTAGCGCTTGATGGTTTTTGCGACTCC
Organism: Epinephelus lanceolatus; assembly: GCF_041903045.1. Taxonomy (NCBI): domain Eukaryota; kingdom Metazoa; phylum Chordata; class Actinopteri; order Perciformes; family Serranidae; genus Epinephelus; species Epinephelus lanceolatus. Next base: position 48,132,193 of record NC_135735.1, on the reverse strand, counting down.
ACTTGGGGACACATTTAAAGTTTTTGCAATTTTCCGGACTGACTGACCTTCATTTCTTAAAGTAATGATGGCCACTCGTTTTTCTTTAGTTAGCTGATTGGTTCTTGCCATAATATGAATTTTAACAGTTGTCCAATAGGGCTGTCGGCTGTGTATTAACCTGACTTCTGCACAACACAACTGATGGTCCCAACCCCATTGATAAAGCAAGAAATTCCACTAATTAACCCTGATAAGGCACACCTGTGAAGTGGAAACCATTTCAGGTGACTACCTCTTGAAGCTCATGGAGAGAATGCCAAGAGTGTGCAAAGCAGTAATCAGAGCAAAGGGTGGTTATTTTGAAGAAACTAGAATATAAAACATGTTTTCAGTTATTTCACCTTTTTTTGTTAAGTACATAACTCCACGTGTTCATTCATAGTTTTGATGCCTTCAGTAAGAATCTACAATGTAAATAGTCATGAAAATAAAGAAAACGCATTGAATGAGAAGGTGTGTCCAAACTTTTGGCCTGTACTGTATGTTAATTAATTAATTAATTAATCCTGAAATCACAATACTGAGTGAAAAAAGTAACGGTATCTAAGCATGAAGCACACAGACATCATTATCAGTCATTCATCCTGCTCTCTGTTATCTGTTATTATTATTGCGGTCTTGATTAAATTTTCCCCGGGCCATTTCATACCAGGTCTCGGTACCTATCCCTGTCCAGACCACTCCGCTAATTGAATAGGACTGGTGTAGGCTATGGCGTAGGGTAGACGTCTAAGCAGAGCGTAGGCCATAGGTACAGCTACTTTGTTCTCTCATCCTTAAACTTACTAGTTTATTAATTTGATTACCCCTTTGATAATGTTTGAACGTTAACGTTTAAATCAGGAGAGGAGTAAAACTTAATCAGCATTGCATGCCTATGTGTCCTAGGAAAGGGATCCCTCCTGTGTTTCTCCCCGAGTTTTTCCTGATACAGGAACAAAAGGAAGAGGGTGTTGGTGCTGTAAAGATTATAAAGCCTTTTGAGGCAAATTGGTGATATTTGGCCATATAAATAAAATTGACATTACTTTGGAGGCTGTAATCTGCAATGCTGTTTAAGTGTACAGCATTATACTGTAGTGTTTCAAATATTTAGTATATCATAACAGATATAGATGCAGAGAACAAAATATTAGAAATATCTCTCAGCATAATTCAATAAAATTTAATTAACCTTATTGAGTGGAAATTTTGTAACTCCTATTACTTTGTCCTAATACCCTGCCCCCTGCCCCCACCACCACTACCAACAACATCTACACCACCACCATGTTGTGTAGCAGCGAGGGAGAGATTTAGATTTTGTGTTTTACTGTTTACCACATGTCCTCTGTTGTCTGACTGAACATATTTTTCCTTTTCATATCCCTCGCCTGTGCTCTCCGCTGTTAATGGGGAGCATTTGGTTTACCCTGTGCTGCCTCCCATCTCATGGACCTCTGCCCCCACTCCCCCCCTCCTGCCCCTGCTCCAGGGATGGGAGCAGCCACACAGAACAGTTTCCCATCAGTTTTGTGCATGCAGGCTCCCCTAAACCTCAAGTGCAGCTCTTACTCACTGTACTGCCTGCAGCTCCCCTGAATTTCACCTCTGTTATGGTGAGCTACAGGCAGTACAGTGTTGGGCTGCATTTGAAAATCTGCCATTTTGTTTCCCCCTTTGTTTCCCCCTTTCTTCCCCTCTCCTGTGTTCCTCTTTTTCGTTCCTTCACCTCTCTCTCTGTTTTTCTGTCCCACTGTTTATTATTTTCATCCTTTGATTTCAGGTGCGGCCACACTTAAATATTTTTGGAATAATCCATCAATAATAATATCTCAGTATCAAATATAATGAAACAACTTTGTTTTTGTTTTTTTTGTGTTGGGATAGTAGGATTTGCGCTAACTCTTGGAAGAGGGCAAATATCTATAATAACTTTGATATAGGCTGTCTTTGTTTGAAGGCTAATAGTGTAAAGGGCTAAGTGGCAGTTATCCTATTTATTACAAATGAATTGTGTCAGTCATTACTAATAAAGCTCACAAAGTCCAGGTGTTTTTCAAATGTTATATTTTCTTGTGATTCACTGACTTACTTTAAGATCAGGATATACAAGTGAAATTAAAGTTATGGTATTTAGAATATTTTATAAAAGCTTACGAGTAAGAAATGGACATGCCAAGTGCAAATATTTGACAACCTAAACAATAATCTTCTACACATCTTCTCATTCAAAGGAACGCACAAAATATAATTGTTATTCATTTGAGTGAAATAAAACCACAGTTGTGCTTAAAGTGAAAAGGCAAGCGGTCTCTTTTACATTAATTATGGCTGTTGATTTTAATCAGCTGTGTGTACCACTGACTGAATCACTAAAGTGAAGAAGATGAACCTAGTGTGAGTAACAAGACTCAAAGCCTCACAACTCAACTCAAAGCCCTCACAGTAATTAGCACTCTTTCTGAAAAACTGCTGCCGTTAATTTGTTGCCAGAGTTGTATCGAGCCGTGCGTCTCACTGCACCACCGTTTCTTCTAATGCTGAGAGGAAAACAGAAACCTTTCCTGTCCTTGCTCAGGCCTAGTTAGTAGTTAGTCTTTATGAACTTTGCAGTTAATCCAGTCACTCCTATTGGTGTAACATTTTGTGATTTAATACAGGTGGAGCTACAATGGCCAAATACAAATACATATTAAATACTTGCTTGCTGTATGCTGTTGTTGGTGCTGCCTTAAAGTGCTGCTAGAAATACTGTAATTACCCTTTTGTTGCTGATGTGGAAAGTGTTACAAGTTGCTCTAATGTGGGTTTAAGGTGGCAGTGGCATGCTGTTTCACTAAGTCAAATGATGAAGGTTATTAATTGCTATAAACAGTATCAAGAGACATCTTGACTACAACTTCATCAACATCACTGCCTGCTGATGAGCTCTCTCTTCTTTGTTTTGCTGCTGCAGCTCACTGTGGCCCTCATTTATAAAAATGAATGGCGTACGGTCATTTTCACGCAAAGCTCGGCATTTATAAATTGGGAAGTGTGCAAAAGCAACAATCAAATCTGACGTCAGGTCACAACTCGTGTACGCAAGTTTGAGTCAGCATGGACTTGTGGTGCAGTTGAGTAGATCTTGCTGAGTTGGAGAACTGTTATTAGACCATATTCTGACTGACATCTAAGTATTTGTAGCCCCATAATATTCACTTAATGTATAGCCATCACATGTTTGTGAGCTCTTTATCACAGCTAGCAGTTGCCTGGTTCTGTGGGACTGGCTCCAGTCTGATCGAAGGTTAAACACAACTGATGCCTGACTATTATTGATCTAAAACTTCTTCTTTCTTTTTCTTTTTTTTTCTGTTAATCAATGACAAACCAGATCAAAAATATAAATATATATAATTATATATATATATAAAAATATAATTAAAATGGAATGGACTTAGGTGGTGCATCTGTGTCTCCTCTGCCACCAGTTAGGCCTGAAATAGTCTCTGTATACAGACTCTACATTCAGTGAATGTAGAGTCTGTAGGCAAACCCCGGAGATCTTGCCTCCAGAAGAAGAGCAGAAGAGCCTTGGTTTCCGGTGCTAGGGTGTTTGTAGTCCGCGTGATGTTGATCAATCACGTTTGAACCGGCTGCAGTTGTTGCCAGGTTAAATGCTCCGTGCGGTGAACTAACGAGGTGGAACATAATTGGCGTCACTGCAAACTCTGAATCCACCGCAATGTTTCAGCATATTTACTTATATATAAACGGAAGTTGGAAACGGAAATTCGCCTCCTCCGCCTAAATCAAACCGGAATGCCAAAAAATCGGGGGTCTGCCCCCAGAGGCTGTATCGCCGTCTGCCAGAAGTCAGACGCCGAATACAGCCGATAGGTTCCGAGAATGGGCCCGAAATGGAAGCAGACCCAGTACACGAGGCCACATGCTCCTCAATTTTATGTGAAAAGACTATTATAACAATATCAATATTATATAATATATAGGCTAAAGTTATTAATATAGTATGCCATAGGTTGGTCCATTGCAACGCTGTTGACCACAGGAATGATTGCTTTCCATACTGTGTTTTACTGACTTCCTTTGATGGCACTTTTCAGGATACCAAATCAAACCAGTTGGTTAAATTGGACCTTGGACATTGGCTTTTCTATTTCCAGCTCAGAGAAGTTTCTCTTCTGGGCCATATAACACCTCTCTACATTGTTAACATTGGGGCAACGCCTCTAAACCCAAGAATATTTGGGGCAGGATATGTAAATAACGATTGTTTTCAGTGGCCGATCGTTCCTATGCTGTGATTGGCAAGATAGGAACGTTTCATGAATTGCATGTGAACCCTGTTGTTAAATTATTTCTGAGTTCGAATGTACACTTGTGTGTATGTTAGATTGATAAATGAGGACCAATACCTTTGCCAGCAATGGGCAGCAAGAAGTCTGTGATGCAGGGTGCAAGATACTATATTCGACCCAAAGCCCTAACTTAAGGGGAGTTAGTTCAGGGAGCAATGAAGGTGTTGGTTTTTGACTTTGCAGTTTGATTTAATTTACATAACTAATCATTTTGGGGGGAAATAAATCAATGAATGTTGAAAACTGAATGGCCTCAACTCTAGAAAAGCAAGTCAGTGCCATATGAACACAGTTTTCTGCTTTCATTTTATGAAAGCCCTAATAAGCTGCATGCTTTGTATGCCAGACATGTCTGCTTCATGGCATTCTCAGGCTTAGAAAGAAGAAACATACCAGAAAATAAGACAGATTTACTTCTAAGATATTAAAGCAGACGACTGATACTCTAATTTCTCCTGCTCTTACGTATCCTCCACATATAATCCCTACTGCTGTGGCCAGTGAAGTGCCAAGCACAAGGCAGTTTTTCTATTCTGCCTCATTCTTGTTTTATTCTACTTTCTTAGTGTAGATGATCTTACCCAGTCCTGCTGCATGTTCTGAATGATATTTACTACTACTATAAGCTTGTAGTATTTGCATAGTTCTTTTGAATAGAGCCCATCTCTGCTTAACACTGCTTAAACACTAAACCCACACTGACCACTGCTTAATCCACTGAACTTCTTTTCTTTTTCTGCCCCACCCTTTGCTTTGAGCTGCCCTCCTCCCCCTCTCCCCTCCCCTGCACATCAAATATCAGCCTGTTGTCACAAAACAGATGGGAACATGTTTTGTTCTGCCTAATCAATTTGGCATTACCCTGCTTGCATCCTATGCTGCAATATGAAAGTCTCAATTAAAACTAAAAGCACTGCAAGAATCCCCTCAGATCTGTACCTGCGCTGTGTTACTCTAAATAGTTGTCTGGTCTTTCTTTTGAAGAAACAGTGTTGAAACACAGGCTTTAAGTGTGACTCATGAAAATGGGACCTCTGCTTCCTCCCACAGCCACTTGTGCTCCCCGTCTCCCACATGTTTGATTGCTGTTTTCCTTTGCTATGCAAATTAGGTGTGCATGGCTCTCACCAGAATGTTGCTTTTGAAGTGTTTCCCGGGTCCACATGCCTTATGCAAATACAAAAGTGCATAGATACAGTTTGAGAAACTTTCTGTCTCCATCCTTGATTCTCTTAGTCTCTGTACTTCTCTTACAGTGCACTTCTAGTTTTTCTTTCACTGCTGGATGAAATTGTTTTCTATGTTACAAAGTTTATATGCAGTGTTAAAAGTGCCTCATCTCCCTCTTCATCAAAACCACTATCAACACAATCTATACCAGCACACTTATCTATTCTCTATCTCCTCCATCCTGTCTTGGAAAAACATCTTTCATTCTACCATCTTTCTGTCTTACCCATTTTATACCCACTGACCTCCATCCATATATACATCCTCAATCCAACCCAACATTCCCCCTCTTCCTGTGGCACAAAACTGATTGAGGATGACTGGTTCTTTCCTGGCTGCTCCGATCCAGCACTGGCCACTCGGCAGCAGGAGTTGGAGGAGGAGCTGGCTCAAGCTCAGGGGCTCGGTCACCACAGGGCCAAGAAGCTGGCAGCTCCAGCCCAGCGAAGCCTGCAGGTAGGTGGACAGACTGACAGTACTGTGATTGTGCCATGGTTATACCAGCATACTATCAGACATTTGTTAAATGCTTATACAGTACAGGCCAAAAGTTTGGACACACCTTCTCATTCAATGCGTTTTCTTTATTTTCATGACTATTTACATTGTAGATTCTCACTGAAGGCATCAAAACTATGAATGAACACATGTGGAGTTATGTACTTAACAAAAAAAGGTGAAATAACTGAAAACATGTTTTATATTCTAGTTTCTTCAAAATAGCCACCCTTTGCTCTGATTACTGCTTTGCACACTCTTGGCATTCTCTCCATGAGCTTCAAGAGGTAGTCACCTGAAATGGTTTCCACTTCACAGGTGTGCCTTATCAGGGTTAATTAGTGGAATTTCTTGCTTTATCAATGGGGTTGGGACCATCTGTTGTGTTGTGCAGAAGTCAGGTTAATACACAGCCGACAGCCCTATTGGACAACTGTTAAAATTCATATTATGGCAAGAACCAATCAGCTAACTAAAGAAAAACGAGTGGCCATCATTACTTTAAGAAATGAAGGTCAGTCAGTCCGGAAAATTGCAAAAACTTTAAATGTGTCCCCAAGTGGAGTCGCAAAAACCATCAAGCGCTACAACGAAACTGGCACACATGAGGACCGACCCAGGAAAGGAAGACCAAGAGTCACCTCTGCTTCTGAGGATAAGTTCATCCGAGTCACCAGCCTCAGAAATGGCAAGTTAACAGCAGCTCAGATCAGAGACCAGATGAATGCCACACAGAGTTCTAGCAGCAGACCCATCTCTAGAACAACTGTTAAGAGGAGACTGCGCCAATCAGGCCTTCATGGTCAAATAGCTGCTAGGAAACCACTGCTAAGGAGAGGCAACAAGCAGAAGAGATTTGTTTGGGCCAAGAAACACAAGGAATGGACATTAGACCAGTGGAAATCTGTGCTTTGGTCTGATGAGTCCAAATTTGAGATCTTTGGTTCCAACCTCCGTGTCTTTGTGAGACGCAGAAAAGGTGAACGGATGGATTCCACATGCCTGGTTCCCACTGTGAAGCATGGAGGAGGAGGTGTGATGGTGTGGGGGTGTTTTGCTGGTGACACTGTTGGGGATTTATTCAAAATTGAAGGCACACTGAACCAGCATGGCTACCACAGCATCCTGCAGCGACATGTCATCCCATCCGGTTTGCGTTTAGTTGGACGATCATTTATTTTTCAACAGGACAATGACCCCAAACACACCTCCAGGCTGTGTAAGGGCTATTTGACCAAGAAGGAGAGTGATGGAGTGCTGCGGCAGATGACCTGGCCTCCACAGTCACCGGACCTGAACCCAATCGAGATGGTTTGGGGTGAGCTGGACCGCAGAGTGAAGGCAAAGGGGCCAACAAGTGCTAAACACCTCTGGGAACTCCTTCAAGACTGTTGGAAAACCATTTCAGGTGACTACCTCTTGAAGCTCATGGAGAGAATGCCAAGAGTGTGCAAAGCAGTAATCAGAGCAAAGGGTGGCTATTTTGAAGAAACTAGAATATAAAACATGTTTTCAGTTATTTCACCTTTTTTTGTTAAGTACATAACTCCACATGTGTTCATTCATAGTTTTGATGCCTTCAGTGAGAATCTACAATGTAAATAGTCATGAAAATAAAGAAAACGCATTGAATGAGAAGGTGTGTCCAAACTTTTGGCCTGTACTGTATGTGTTGTGTTGTTTCCAATGACATTGTTCTAACCAAGGGAACAAAAACCAGCATCTTCAGCAAATATGCTAACTGCATGACTTTTCGTTATTTGCAAAAACATGGAAGTTTTATCAATTACTGCCCTGTCCTGCATGAAATAAACAAGTCAGAATCACCTAACAACCACAGGTCAAACAGAATTTAAACTTGGCCTGAACAAACTTTGAAGATACATGACTGCTTTCTGCTGAAGTAGGCTTTACAGTCAGCACTCACTGTGCTGTGTATTGTCATCAACAAGCTCCACGAGTAAAGGTCCAGGCATACCTTCTGTTATTTTAACTAGTTTAAATTGGTTGGGAGTAGTTATGAAGCCAGACCGCAAGTGCCCTGATGAACCTGCTTTTTCGGTTAAAATGATGTCTCCACAGTTACTTTTTAAGTTAATTTTTACTTTTAAATGATTGTGTTTAGGGCCAAACAATTTATTAGAATTGTATCGAAATCGCAATATGGCCCAGTGCAATATCCAAGATCCAGGAATCACAGTATTTGTTAAGTGCAAACTATGTGTCAAAATATCATTCTAAATTAAGATTTACAGTGCTGCTGAGATGTCTCAGACTGCAAATCATATTACACACACTTAAAAAAAACAGTCTTTGTTTGGTACAGATCCTAACTTGAATCCAACTGTCCACTTGGATTCAAGAATGAACTCATTAGATTTTTGTGGTTGTAGATCAAAGGTCAAGGTCACTGTGACTTTGCATCTGTGTTATTCTCGTGAATGTGATATTTTAAGAACCAGTCTAGGGAATTTCTTAATATTTTGCACATTCACTTGGACTCAGTGATGAAGTGATTAGAATTTTATGGTCGAAGGTCAAGATAGAGATGTGTGATATGACACCATAAGATCGTGAACAATTAAAATGTCTCCATGATCTGCCTTTACAGAGTTTTAGTATGGTACTACAGTACACATTCTGTCAGTTGCAATTCCATGGCCTCAGTGAAAGCATTCCCTCCATCGTCGTGAATCTTATCCCAATTGCAACATTAGTCAATATAATCACAATTTGATAGTTTTTCTTTAGGTGTTTTTTTTCTTTTTTCTTTTTTTTTTTTTTTTTTTTTTTTACCAAATCGTTCATTTGTAATTATGTCGGTTTTACCATTGAGGTGAAGTTGTTGATAAAGGTAGCAAACTGAATTGTAATCTGTGAGAAAAAAATCACAAATTAGCCATTTTGAGTAACAATAATTGCAATAAAACAAATTTGTTGATGGCTTAATAGCCCATATTGATCTTGGACTTACACTCTTATTTTCTGTTTTTGAGATTTAAGAAGGTCTGATGCATTAAACACGGAGCTGGATGTGGAGGTGGTTAAGCCTGTAATTGCAGAATAGATGTTTTATAACTTATCACTACCCTGCTTCAATTAAGTATATCCCACTTGCAGGAGGACTTTGAATTTGATGGGCAGACCTCATTCCAGAACCCACGGAGCGCCTCTGAGAGCACAACCCCGATGGAGGGAGAGAATATGGGAGGTTGGTGGCCAGAGTACAGTACTCCTGATACAGGTGTGAGACTCGCTAGACAGTTTACACTGGCATGCACACGTTCATCTGCACATTACTTTGGGAAATTCTCTTTGGGTTGCTATTTTGTTGTATTCACCATAACACTCAAAACATATTTTTATTGAGCACTGGATTGTGGCTGTTGTTTTTATTTCTCCTCGTTTTTCATCTAACCGGCAAATACTGTGAATGTAAGACCTGGGTTATTTTGGGTCATTGTGTATAACATACTATTGGGATTAACTTGGTTCAGCTTGCTTTCATTTCTACTAGTGGATTAATCTGATGACATTATAGCAAGCTAAATTTAAGATCATCTCACATTTATCAAAAAAAAAAAAAAAAATCCTCTGCGACAGTTGATAATACCCTGAGACTGAGACACTCATTCATTGGTTTGCATTTTCATCAGCTTACAGTATTTTCTTTGGACATGTGCATGCTGGTTGAGCTGGCTAGTGTTTGTTGGGTTTAGTCCACTGAATGCACTGAATTTTGTGAGATCATATTACTGTAGGTGGCAAGATACTCCCCATCTGTGGTAAGTTTTTTTTTTTTTCCCTTTTTCATTGTTTGCATGTTCTGCTTGTTTTTTCTTTATTTCCTCTTATCCCTTCTTGTTGTCTTTTAAGATGCTGCTTGTCATAAAGCCAAAAAAAACATCAGCAGTTATCTGTAAAAATAAATAGAGATAAAAAATAAAAAAAGGAAATTATAACTTGTGAGTTGTGTTATAAAAAAAAACAACTGACTGATGTACTTTTTGGTTGTTTTGGCAAAACATGGGACCCTGGAATTGCATTTCACAACTCGTCTGTTAATTAATGCATATGCCAATCAATATACTTTCAGATAGCTCATGCTTAAAAGACAAACTTTGACCCTGTGATCATACCTTCCCACTGATTGTCCTATCCTATAGATTTTTACTTCTTTTTTCCCCATCTGTACCTATACAGTAGGGCTGTCACACGTTTAAAAAGAAAAGTCCCAACACATGAAAACGACACATAATTTGTTAGAATTAATGCAAACCTGCATAGCTAAATCATAAATTATGTTGTAGAAGGGGCATAGTTCCGTTAATTTGTGGTACCTTCATTGCTTCACTTGAGCACCAAGCTTACAGACGGCTTTACATTTGTTGGTATGGTAACCTTAGGCAGTTGCATTTTTAAACTTAAGCAAACAGCCTTGCCCCTGCAGTTTTTATGCCTCCGCGCCAGCAATAGCCTTGGCCTAAGGCACTATGTTTTTGGGTTGCCCGTCCCCTTCTCGGGAATGCAATATCTCAGGAACCCCATAGTTCCTTTTCCACCAACATTTCCAGGAACTTTTATTACCAGGAATTTATTTACCTGGGTAAAAGAATTCCTGGTAATCTGTGTGGTTTGTGTTTCTACTGCACCTCAAAGTTCCGGAAAATGTATTCAAATTAGCGTGATGACGTAGATGATTTGGCATGTGCCCTATCTTCAGCTCCGTGAGCTTATTGGCTGGTAATATGGTAACATTAGCGCTTGTAGAGAGAGTTGGGGCTGTTTGTCTCAGCCAGCAGCTAAGTTTAAAAGTAGTTGACGATAAGTGTTGAACTAAGTTAGTCTACATACAGACAGCTATCATTTGAGCTTACAATTCGCTATCAGCTGAACTAGCGTGCTGTCCTTGTGTAAGACATAACATTCGTGTCGCTGGATGAGAGACTGTGGACGGAGCATATTGAATATGGCTGTCTACATGTTTAAATGTTCATGCTTGGTGAACACATGTATTGATAAATTATTGGCTTCTTACTCGCTAAGGGTTAATGTCACTTACAGTAAGCCGTCAACTCGAGTCATGTTGGAGTTGTCTTCACTTTGTTTCCACCGCGGCCGCTTGGCTGTTCACCAGTTACCGTGTCACGTCAGTGTATGTCTGTTTGTGTGTGGATGTGGAGTAGTTCAGCGCCGGTACAAAAGAACCGATACCATTGGCGCTTATCAATACTACGGCCTTTGATGATTTAGTACCAGGTTTCAGTACCCATCCATCATCAAAACACAAACAAAGTGAAGCTTGTAGAAATGAAATAAAGTTTGCAGCGACTGTCCATGCTAGAAAGTGTGGAATGCTGCAAGTGTGCATTCCACCAACCAGCTTTCTTCAGCAACCACACCCCCCAGAATTCCGGGTAATCTGAAAAGTCCTACCCCCCTACTAGGTACTTTTTCTAGGGAAAATTTGGGGTTGAGGGAAAGTTTTTTCCCCGGGTAATTTTGGTGGAACTGCGCAGAGGCTTTTCAAAATCCCGGGTAAATGAGAAAAGTTCCTGCGGTGGAAAAGGGTCTCTTGAGAGTATTCCTTCACATTTGGCAGAAAAGTCCACTTGGACTCAAGTATGAACTGATTAGATTTTGGTGGTCAAAGGTTAAGGTCATTGTGACCTTGTTTGTCGCATTCTTGTCAACGCAGTATCTCAATAACACCTTGAGGTAATTTCTTCAAATTTGGCACAAAGTTGAACTTGGACTCAAGGATGAATTGATTACTTTTGGTGGTCAAAGGCCAGGGTCACTCTGACCTTGCATCTGTCACATTTTGTGAATGTGATATGTCAAGCAGGCCTGGAGGGCCTTCTTCAAATTTGGCCCAAACATCTACTTTAGACTCAAGGATGAAATTAGAATTGTCACTGTGACCTCACAAAACATGGTTTTGGCCATAAATCAGAAATTAAATTCCACTTAAATGTCTAATAGGATATAATGATAAAGTGATGTTATTCTATATCCAAAAGGTCAATGGTCAACTTTACTGTGACATCATAATATTCTGCAAAAACACTTTTCTGGCCATTATTCAACATCATATTTTAGAAACAGAAGGGGAGACATTTGATCAAATACTGAATTGGTGATTATTAATCCTGGGTGCCCTCCTTGAAACTGTGCTAATTGTATAGATCTTCTGTGCTGCCAAGGGGGAGGATGTATGTGGAGCATCCATCTTTTCACAGACATAGATGTAAACTGTAACTGCAACTTGGGAGGTTTGCAAAGGCATACAGCCATGAGGCAATACTCGTAATTTGGTTTGTGTTAAAAATATACTATGCATGACATTCTTTACAAAAAGCACGTATACTCACACAGAAGTGTGTGGCTGTGTATTTATCTGCAGAGATTCTGTCCTTTGCTTGTATTTTCTTATTATTTTGTTTTGTTGGGAACATCCCTGGGCACAGCAGGCAGGTTAAGTCGGGACTTTATAAAAAGCTAATGACCAGGTGCCAGACCTTAAGCAGCAGGTATCTTGGATGTTGTTACAGAAGTCAAGGACACTGCACCAGAAAAAAAATATATATAGTGAAAGAGAGAGAATTAATACCTCAAGGGAAGGAGTTCAAGTATCTCAGGATCTTGTTTACAAATGAGGGTAGAATGGAGTGTGAGATGAATAGGTGGTTTGGCCCGGCATCTGCAGTGATGCAGGTGGCCGAGGTGAAAAGAGAGCTGAGCCAGAAGGCAAAGCTTTCTATTTACTGGTCCATCTACATCCCAAGCCTCATCTATGGTCATAAACTCTGATTAGTGACTGAAAGAATGAGATCGCCGATGCAAGTGGCTGAAATGAGTTTCCTCCGAGTTGTGCCTGGGCTCAGCCTTACAGATACGTAGAGGAGCACAGACAACCGGAGGGAGCTTAGAGTAGAGCTGCTGCTCCTTTGCATCAAAAGGGGCCAGTTGAGGTGGTTGGGCACCTGATCAGGATGCCTCTCGGACGCCTTCCATTAGAGATGCTCTGGGCCTGTCCAACTGGTAGGAGGCCCCGGGGCAGACCCACAACACATTGGAGGGATTACAGTACAGGCCAAAAGTTTGGACACACCTTCTCATTCAATGCGTTTTCTTTATTTTCATGACTATTTACATTGTAGATTCTCACTGAAGGCATCAAAACTATGAATGAACACATGTGAAGTTATGTACTTAACAAAAAAAGGTGAAATAACTGAAAACATGTTTTATATTCTAGTTTCTTCAAAATAGCCACCCTTTGCTCTGATTACTGCTTTGCACACTCTTGGCATTCTCTCGATGAGCTTCAAGAGGTAGTCACCTGAAATGGTTTTCCAACAGTCTTGAAGGAGTTCCCAGAGGTGTTTAGCACTTGTTGGCCCCTTTGCCTTCACTCTGCGGTCCAGCTCACCCCAAACCATCTCGATTGGGTTCAGGTCCGGTGACTGTGGAGGCCAGGTCATCTGCCGCAGCAATCCATCACTCTCCTTCTTGGTCAAATAGCCCTTACACAGCCTGAGGTGTGTTTGGGGTCATTGTCCTGTTGAAAAATAAATGATCGTCCAACTAAACGCAAACCGGATGGGATGGCATGTCGCTGCAGGATGCTGTGGTAGCCATGCTGGTTCAGTGTGCCTTCAATTTTGAATAAATCCCCAACAGTGTCACCAGCAAAACACCCCCACACCATCACACCTCCTCCTCCATGCTTCACAGTGGGAACCAGGCATGTGGAATCCATCCGTTCACCTTTTCTGCGTCTCACAAAGACACGGCGGTTGGAACCAAAGATCTCAAATTTGGACTCATCAGACCAAAGCACAGATTTCCACTGGTCTAATGTCCATTCCTTGTGTTTCTTGGCCCAAACAAATCTCTTCTGCTTGTTGCCTCTCCTTAGCAGTGGTTTCCTAGCAGCTATTTGACCATGAAGGCCTGATTTGCGCAGTCTCCTCTTAACAGTTGTTCTAGAGATGGGTCTGCTGCTAGAACTCTGTGTGGCATTCATCTGGTCTCTGATCTGAGCTGCTGTTAACTTGCGATTTCTGAGGCTGGTGACTCGGATGAACTTATCCTCAGAAGCAGAGGTGACTCTTGGTCTTCCTTTCCTGGGTCGGTCCTCATGTGTGCCAGTTTCGTTGTAGCGCTTGATGGTTTTTGCGACTCCACTTGGGGACACATTTAAAGTTTTTGCAATTTTCCGGACTGACTGACCTTCATTTCTTAAAGTAATGATGGCCACTCGTTTTTCTTTAGTTAGCTGATTGGTTCTTGCCATAATATGAATTTTAACAGTTGTCCAATAGGGCTGTCGGCTGTGTATTAACCTGACTTCTGCACAACACAACTGATGGTCCCAACCCCATTGATAAAGCAAGAAATTCCACTAATTAACCCTGATAAGGCACACCTGTGAAGTGGAAACCATTTCAGGTGACTACCTCTTGAAGCTCATGGAGAGAATGCCAAGAGTGTGCAAAGCAGTAATCAGAGCAAAGGGTGGCTATTTTGAAGAAACTAGAATATAAAACATGTTTTCAGTTATTTCACCTTTTTTTGTTAAGTACATAACTCCACATGTGTTCATTCATAGTTTTGATGGCTTCAGTGAGAATCATCAATGTAAATAGTCATGAAAATAAAGAAAACGCATTGAATGAGGAGGTGTGTCCAAACTTTTGGCCTGTACTGTACATATCTCATCTGGCCTGGGAATGCCTCGGGGTGAACTGGGAGGAGCTAGAAAGCGTTGCTGGGGATAAGGGTGTCTGGAGTACTTTGTCCAGCCTGCTGCCCCCGTGACCCGGCCCTTTTATAAGCAGATGAAAATGGATGGATATTGTAAGATGGAAACTGGGGTTGGTTTTCGATTTCAGTTTTGTAAGTGATATTGTTTACAAGGAGTAAGGCACAATACCTGCGTAGCATACCTTTTAAAAAGAAAACAACAATAGCCTAATTTTCTTATGAACGCCCTTTCTTGAGGTTGGCATGGCCTGTTAAGTTTATGTACTGTGAGTTTTGAATTCAGACAGACATTATTTATAATTTTTTTTCCATCCTTCACTGATAGTTCAGCTTTTGAATAAAATGTGACAGCCCTACAATACAGTAAACTTTCAAATAGTTATCCCCTTTGAGCCACTTGCAGGCTTTTAATCTGAAACATCTATTGTGGAAGTCTCATTGATGGTTACCTATCAGCAAATGAAAAAACAACAGAATTACTAAGTGAATGAAAACAGTATTTCTGTAAATAGAGAGACTCGGTGACACAACTCTGCTATTCTACTGCTGAATTTGTCTTGTTGAAGTCAAATCAACCTCCTTTCAATGGCCTTTATTTGTAACTATCTTTTATTTGGTCATGTCACATCCCTTATACCTGTCGTTTTTGCTGATGATTTCAGATGGATTGCGGTCTGTTGTAGAGGAGCTGGAGCTGGAGAGGAACCAACTGCAGGAGCAGATCCTGAGCCTAGAGGAACGCTGTCAGGATCTGGAGGATCGACTGCAGCTGCAGGCCCGCATAGAGGCATTGCAGGTAACCTAACTGTTCATAACCCCACCCAACATCCCATACTATGTCAATGCCCCAGGACTAAGTCAAACCAGTATTTGACCTGTTCATTATTGTCTTACCCTGTGAAATGTAACTTGTAGTCATTACTTACTTACTAATGAGTTACGGAGGAAACGATGAGTGAATTGCATGTTTCCGCCCCCGAATACTAGGATTTTGTAACAAACCCTTCTAACACAGGTGACGTTTGATGTAGATGAAGAAGAGCAGCCATTTTGGGTCTCTCAGGTGTGTTTGGCCTCTCATGTATGTGTGCGCTGGAGAGCCCCTCTGGCGGTGATGGCTAATGGTGTGGTGTGCTTGTTTAATCTCAAACACGTTCTGTTCTTAAACTGTTTTTAAGTAAGTGTACTGGCGCAGACTCACTGGGTATCGTAAAATCACACTTCTCAGACTCACTTTGCAACTATGGGTGTAAATCACTAGTTTGAGCACAATCCGATATTATATCGATTCTTTGGACAATGATACGATATTTGCCGATATCACAAAGTCTGCCAGGATACAATTTTGATAAAATATTGATTCAGGAGCCTGCAGTTGATGTGAGATTATATCGTGATCACAGAAGCTGCCACCCCTTTCTTTTTTGCTTTTGGCCATTAAAAATCAAAACAACACATAAATAGTTTAAATAATTGCAACTGCATAAGTGCACTAAAGTTTTCTTTAAATTGACTCCACTATCACACATAAAACAGCACATGGGATAAGTTAACCTTTCTGGAAGAAATCTTTTCTTTTTAACCCAAGCCATTATCTTTTTCCTAAAACTTGAAGCCAAACTTCTCCCAACAGCCATAAAACATGGATTAACAACAAGATCATTTAACGAAAGTAAATAATTAGGCTCAATAGTAACTGTTCAGGTTCAGAGACAAAGTTGTTTTTTGCTCATCACCCATCATTAGCTTAAGCACTTAGCCTAGCAGCTAGTGAAGATTTTCTCTACTCATACTAGGGCTGCAGCTATCGATTCTTTTAGTAATAGAGTATTCTATCAAATATTCTAGCGATTAATCAAGTAATCGGATAAGAAATACTGCGTGTTTTCATGAAATTACTTTAGCTCTATTTAAGGACAATAGTAATATATAAAAGAGAAAATTAGAAAGGTCTCTGAAAAGAGAGAAATGAGCGACAAATTTGTTTCCTTTTTTGTAAGTCAGAGCTGTCAACCAGTCACGCAAATGACCGATTTAATAGGCACTCACACTACGCAGCTATTTCTCATACTGTCAAAAATAATCAGTGTTAGGAAATAGCTCACTACAAGGTGCGACCTTACGAATTTAACAGCATTCTCACTAGTGTGGTGGTGACGTCACTACTTTCTGAGTCAAATAGCTTTTCAGTAGTGAAGTTAATTTATTGACCGAGTAGCGTGGTAGTGTACATAAAAGTTACAAGCTCTTTTCCCCAGGAAAAACTCTGGAATGCAGCAAACTCTTTTCCTGTGGAAGTCTGGATAAA